>NC_045448.1:18035076-18081957 GCF_002776525.5 Piliocolobus tephrosceles
CCTTCCTTCCTTCCTTCCTTCCTTCCTTCCTTCCTTCCTTCCTTCCTTCCTTCCTTCCTTTCTCTCTCTCTCTCTCTTTCTCTCTCTCTTTCTTTCTTAATTAGAACAGAGAATGAAATGCAAAGGGACATTGAGGGTATGTCCGCTCGGTGGATCTTATTCCAGGTGACTCATGTTTCTGTATCTCTTTCAAAATAAGTGCTTAGCTGTCTTAGTGGAATTAAGAAAGATGAGAAAATTCTGTTGTTTTTCAAACTCTTTTTTATTTTGAGGTCTAGTTCTGGAAATAATGACTGTCCAACAAATACCACCCAAACACTGATACCAATTGCAGCTTTAACCAAAAGCAGCTTCCAGTCCCACCCTAACTTCAGCCCCCTGAAAGTAGTTATTTAATAGCTCTTCTTCTCCCCTCAAAATTTCCCTGCACTCTTTTGTTGCCTCTCTAGTTAGGATAGATTTGTGTTTGATCATACTAGGTGGTACTTATTTTCCAATTTGTCTGTCTCTCGCCTCTGAACTATGAGACTCCTAAAAATGCAGGCTATTTTATACATATTTTTAATAAACTAATTCTCTGTACTACTGGAACTGCCATAGGGACAGTGCTTAACATTAGAGCAACATTAAAATTTTGAATTCATTAATTAGACACTTATTGATACAGATAGGATAATTTATTATATTAATTTGATTCTAGACTTCTGGTATTGAATTCTAAATTTTGTTAGGATGGAAAATTTATTATAAACATTATCTTCATGTTAAATGCTATTTACCTTTTAAAATACTATCATTTTTCTATTCTAATAAAATATGACTTGTTATAAATGCAATGGCAACGTATAATAAGATTTTTTAAATAGAGAAAACATACGTAATTCAACATCTTAATAGCGTTTCTACCTCTGTTCTTATGGGGTATTTTCCTGCAATTTTTGTAAAAATATTTATATTGAATTACTATAGACACAAACAATTGTAACCACAGTTAAACTAATGGTGAGAAAATTGCTGAGCAGTAATTTATAACATTGCAAAAAACATATTCTGTACCACATGGAAAGCAACAGTGAAATGTCCAACTTAACTCATGTGTGTGTGCACACATGATACATATTATTTAGATCTTCTTAGATTACTTTGTTAAATTTTTTTAGTTAGAAATGCATTATTAAAAATGTGAAATGTGAAAAACTAGTTTAAAAGAAACGAAACAAAACCCAAATAGAAATTAGTAGCATATAGACATAGAGAAAATTACTATTATTATTGAATATATTTTCTTCCATACTTTGTTTTACATGTTAAATTAAAATTAATGTTATATATAAAACTCCATCCTGAGCCAGGCGCAGTGGCTCATGCCTGTAATCCCAGAACTTTGGGAGGCCCAGACAGGTGGATCACGAGGTCAGGAGTTCGAGACCAGCCTGGCCAACATGGTGAAACCCCATCTCTACTAAAGATACAAAAAAATTAGTTGGGCGTGGTGACATGCGCCTGTAATCCCAGCTACTTGGGATGCTGAAGCAGGAGAATCTGGCAGGCGGGGGTTGCAGTTAGCCGAGATCGCGTCATTGCACTCTGGCCTGGGCAACAGGGCAAAACTCTGTCTCAAACAAACAAACAAACAAACAAAAAAAAACTCCATCCTGGATATTTTGTCAGTTAGTGTTAAATACTGAATGTTTTACCATGTCCTTAAAGGGTCTTAGAAAAAGCTATAATTTCATACTTTGTTATTATTTAGAGATAGCATTGGTAGTTTAACCACCTTCTTAGTTTAAACTTTTTGGTCAGATCTGACTTTTATTATATGTAAATAGCTTTAAAATATGTATTTCATTTGACATAATATTTGTATGAATTTATGACTATTTCCATTAATTAGATGCTTAGGAACACTGTTAATATTCTTTCTACATATCACAAATTGAACTTCAGGGGACTGGATAAAAGTCTTTATTTCCACCACAAGAGAGAGCACCTTAAAGCTTAAAGCTTCGTACCTTTAAGCTTAAAAAGTTTTTAAAAGAAAGAAAACAAAACCCAAATGGAAATGAATAAGCATATAGACATAGAGAAAATTACTATTATTATTAAAAAAAATTTTTAAGCTTAAAGGTTTGAAAATATACCATACTTTCTTGTAATTAGAAGAAAACCTTCATAACTATGGTTACAAATAGACTTTTGGTTCCCATGTTGTTTATTTGTATTTTTTCTATTTTTTCTTAAAATTAGTTTAGTTAAAATGCAAAATATAGCATCAAATAAAATTTATGCACACTAGAAAATGTACACATAAAAAGAAAATATCTCCGTTTTATCATTGCCTTGTCACTATTTCTTCAGCCCCATAGTAATCACTGCTAACAGTTTCTTAAATATCCTTTGGAAAAAAAAAGAACATAGCTGCATATATATGGAGATCCATTTTCAAAACTTCTACAAGTATGTTCTTATGATACAAACTTCTCTGTACTTCACTCGGTTCATGTAATATCTTGGACATCTTTTCATATCATCATATATATAAGTCTTCCCCACTGTTTTTAATAACCACTAGAAATGTTATAGCTTTCAAAAATGAATTAGCTTAATAGACAAAGCAGTATTTCATTGTTTAAAATGTATATTACTTGTAATACTTATATCACTTTGATTTTTAGTATTTTTTTAGATATGTATTTCTCCTTTATATTTTGTTACTTCATGATCTTTATCCATTATACCTGGTGTAAATGACTTTAAAAGCCATTTTAGACGAATTATTACATTTCAGAGATTTTGGAAGGATGCCTTGCCTCTATTCTAATCCCAAATCCAGCCCAATCTTTTCTTCTTTACTAAATAGATCTTCTAGTGGTAACCAGGAAGATAAGCAGCTATAGCAATGTTTCTGTGCAGTCCACAGGTTAAAGCACTCCAATAACATCCATGAGCACTTCTTTTGGAGTTAAAACTCAATTTACACATCCACCTGTATCCTAATGAATGAAAATAAACAAATACACAAATGCCTTGTGTTCAACATGGGACAAGACAAACCAAGCTACCAAGGAAAGTATTAAAATTTTCAAATACAGAAATGAAATAACTATGTATAAAAAATATCAAGTGATGGAGTCATAAAATAGTAGCTATCAAAAGACTAACAAAATATTAGATATATCTGGAAATGAACTAATTAGAATTTGAAAATATATAATACTTATGAATATACATTACATGATATATATCACTATATATGTAATATAATAAATAAATGCAATGAATCTCTACCTATTTATGGTGAAAGTTAAAAACTTGGTTGGTTAATCAAAGTAAAGATTAGAAATAAAGAATTAGTGAAATGAAGACAATCTGATAATGTTAATCTGATATAGTTAGATGAGGAAATGAAAAATATAAACAGGATATTTCAAAAAATCTAAAATGTACCTACTGCCAGTCCCAGAAAGACAGATTAGAGATGTCAAAAAATAGGTAATATTTGAATGTTTAAAAGTCAAGAATTATCCATAAGTGATTAAGTATATGAGTCCATAGATGCAGGAAATATTATATGGCAAGCAACATAAATTTTAAAATTTACCTAAGACACATTTTGGTAAAACTTCAAAACCTAAAAGACAAGGAGAAGATCTTAAAACCAGTGAGAAAGATAAAACAAACCAATTACAACTCTCAGCAATGAGAACATCATACTCAATGCTGAAAGATTGGAAGCTTTACTCTAAGATCAGAAACCAGACACATAGGCCCACTTTCACTACATCTATTCAACATAGCACTGGAAGTCCTAGCCAGAGCAATTAGGCCTTAAAAAGAAATGAAGTACATCTAGCTTGGAAAGAAAGCAGTAAAATTATTTCCCTTCACAGAAAATATAATCTTGTATGTGAAAAATCCTAAAGATCACACACACACCCATATACATACACATGCATACACAATACTGTTAAGACTAATAAGTTAATTCAGCAGTGTGCAATATACAAAGCTAACAGACAAAAATTCATTTATTTCTATATAGTAATACTGAAAAATCTAAAAAGAAAATTAAGAAAACAATTCCATTTACAAAAGCATCGAAAAGTATCAAATACTTAGTAATTAAATTAACCAAGGAGGTGAATAACTTTTACAATTAAGACTACAAAACATTTTGGAAAGAAATTAGAGTAAACATGAGTAAATGGAAAGAAAGCCCATGGTCATGGATTGGAAGACATAATTAATATTGGCAAGATGTCAATACTACCCAAAGCAATCTACAGGTTTAGTGCAATTTCTATCAAAATTCCAATGATTTTTTTTTTCAGAAATAGAAAAACACATTTTAAATGGGATGAAATAGTATCTCATTATAGTTTTGATTTGCAGTTCTCTAATGACTACTGTTGTTAAGCATTTTTTCGTGTACCTGATGGTCTTTGTATGTCTTCTTTTAAGAAACATTTGTTCAGATTGTTTGCCCATTTTTAAATTAGAATATTTTTCCTATCGAGTTGTTTAAATTCCTTGGATATCCTGGTTATTAATCCCTTGTCAGAAGGGTAGTTTGCAAATCTTTTCTCCCATTCTGTGGGTTGTCTCTTCATTTTGTTGATTGTTTCCTTTGCTGTGCAGAAGCTTTTTAGATTGATGTGATCCCATTTGTCTATGTGTGCTTTGGTTGCCTGTGCTTTGGTTGCTGTGAAGTCTTACTAAAAAAAAATTGTTGCCCATACAAATGTCCGGGAGAGTTTTGCCAGTGTTTTCTTCTGGTGATTTTATATCTAGTTTTATAGCTTCTGGTTTTAGATTTAAGTCTTTAGTCCATTTTGATTTTATTTGTTTGCATATGGTGAGAGATAGGGGTCTAGTTATATTATGCATGTGAATATCCAGTTTCTCCAGCAGTGTTTATTAAAAAGATTGCCTTTTCCCCAATGTATGTTATGGGTGCCTTTGTTGAAAATGAGATGACTGTAAATGCGTGAGTTTATTTCTGGATTATCTATTCTGTTCCCTTGGTCTGTGTGTTTTGTTTTGTTTTGTTTTGTTGCCAGTACATGCTGTTTTGGTTACCCTAGCTTTGTAGTATAATTTAAAGTCTGGTAATATGATACCCACAGCTTTGTTCAGTTTTCTCAAGATTGTTTGTTCAGCCATTATAAATAATAGTATAGAGGTTCCTCAAAAGCTAAAAATATAACTACCGTATGATCCAGCCATCCCACTGCTGGACATGTATTCAAAAGAAAAGAAATCTATATTGAAGAGACATCTGCACTCCCATGTTTATTGCAGCACTATTCACAATAACCAAAATGTGGAATCAGTCTTAGGAGTCCATCGTAAAGAAAATGTGGTACATATACACAGGAATATTATTCAACCTGAAAAAGAATGAAATCCTGTCATTTTCAACAACATATATGGAACCAAAGGACATTATGTTAAGTGAAATAAGCCAGGCACAAGAAGACAAATACTGCATGTTCTCACCCATATGTGACAGCTAAATAAAGAACACATGGAAATACAGAGTAAAATAATGTTTACCAACAGCTAGGAAGAGTAGTGGGGGGCGAGACATAGAATGGATGGTTAACTGGTACAAAAACACAGTTAGATAGACGGAATAAGATCTAGTGCTTGGTAGCACAATAGGGCAACTACAGTTAACAATAATTTATTTTATATTTCAAAATAAAGGGTGGAACTGGAATGATCCTAACACAAAGAAATTGTAAATGCTCGAGGTGATGGATATCCCAATTACCCTGACTTGACCATTACACATTATATGCTTGTATCAAAATATCACATGTAACTCATGAGTATATACAGCTATCATGTATTCATGATAATTAAAAAATTAAAATATTTAAAAATAGCTAATAGTAAATTTCATGTTATATATATTTTACCACAATAAAAAATAGAAATGAAAAAAGCAAAATACTCAGCATGGACATGATACCATTTATATAAATGTAAGTGTAAGCATAAAACTTTAGAAAAAAGTCAGTTTCCTGATACAAACTTATAGGAATATCTATGATATATTTCCAAGTACAAAAAGTAATTTGTAGGCTAATATGTATGGTATTATATTTTAATAAAAAGCAACTGGGAATATTTCAATATATCTGTAAATATAAAGGTGGTAGAAGGGATAATTTATGTTGAATATGCTTATATATTATAGCAATTGTTTCAACAATCATACATTACTATTATAATTTTTAAAATTAAATACAGAAAATATAAAAGAAATCATTATGGTAAGGTTACATTATATAGTAAGCTTTGTAAAACATTGTCTTTCACGTTTGGTGAATGTATATTCCAAGTTTGAAGTATGCCTTTTACTTGTGTAACAGTACATAAGATATTCTCTGTCATCTATTTATTCAACCCTGTTTACAGAAGTTTTGCCACGGTACATCAAGAGTGTAAATACGGCAGACAAGCTTTGCATAATCAGGATCAGCAGCTTTGAGTAAGAAATTTATATATATATATATATATATATGTGTGTGTGTGTGTATATATATGTGTGTGTATATATATATATATATATGGCACAAACTAATTCATATAATCCGTGATATTCAGGATTGGGGCTTTTTTGGTTTTCTAAAAAGAAACAAGAAATTAAAGACTCTTATTAAGTCACTCAAGTGAAGAACTACTTGGTTGTCCTTTTTTGGTGGGAAGATTGTAGTTATTACCCAAATTATTCTCATTTCTCAATATTCATGCCTTTTGGTAGTTCCCTCTCATACTGACAACAGGCCTACATCATATGATTTTCTTTGGTTAATGGTGCAATTAGCCTCAAGCATCATGTTGATAGGCTTAGAACACACTAATGGATTAGGGTTTGCATGCTTGCTGTTCTTAGAACTCGGAAACCTCTTATGTGAAAACTTGGGCTAGCCTGTGGAGGGTAAAAGATCATGTGGAGAGAGACCACATGATCTCAGCCAACCCACTAGCTTATTGTAGACATGTTAGCAAGCCTGCCCTCCTAAGATCAGCAAAACCTGACCCAGAAAGAATTGCTGCTTAGCACAACCCAAATTATTGATTTGCAGAATAATCAAGAAAATAAATAGTTATTGTTTTAAACTACAACTATTTTTGTTGGTTAGTTACTCAGCAAAAGAGGGCTGATAGACCTGCCCTGCCCCCATAATCTTTTATAGTTACATTGTTCCTTCTGTATTTAACTGAAATTTATCTTTAGTAGCTTGCCTTTATCTACTTTTCATTTAAACAATAATTCTTTTTCATTCATATTTTATCACTTAGATAACTTTCAATCTTACTATATAAATACAATGGCAAATAAAACTATCATAAGCAGGTTTGAGAATAAAAACAACTGACTCCAGGTAATCTTAGAACTCATTAATGGAGAACAGAAGTACATGGGTGACCTACAGAGTGACCTGCAATCATGAGCATTTATCACGTTGTTGACATCAGTAAGAGAATGTAGCATGGGCTGTGACAACACTTTAGGAGCTCTATTACACTAAGGTCACATTTCCTGTCTGACTTTACACTACTAACAGTTGAAAAATCCTAACATCACTGCATCTCCTGTTTCAGCCAGTAAATGAGTTTTCTTAATAATTTTAAAATAATCAGGATCCCATGCATACTTAATCTAAAATTGCATATGCATTTATAAATATAAAAATATTTAAAATAGTAAATTTTTGAGAGTACATACTTTTATTATATTCCAAGACATTTATTATGTTACTATTGCTCATGGTAGGAAGACACTTGCATTGGACTTCCAATTGATTTTTAATACAGATTGAAATAAAAACATACATAATTCCTGACATTAAATTGAATCAACCTAAGCAATTCTGTTAAAACTATTGTATTAGTAAAAACAAATATCGCAAAGCTGACATAACAAATAATACCAAAATATCAAAGGCTAAAATAATGTTTTCTTGCTGGTGTGTTACAGTCCAAGGCTTGTAGGCTATAATTTCTGTTCCCTCAAATTGGGGCCCAGACCTATTCTATCTGATAGAACTAATGTCATTTTCACTTGACCTTTATGATCCCCATAGAAAAATAAGTGAGAAAGAGAATATTGTGAAGCTCTTATCTTAGTTGAGAAGTGACACCTGACAGTTCTAATCATATTCATTGCTCAAAAACTATCATATGACCTAATTATCTTTAGACTACAGCTAGAAAATGTGATTTAGCCCAGAAAAGGGAAACAGGATTGGCAACCATCTATCTAGTCTCTGCCACAGCCGTTAAACCTGGTTTTTCATACCACAAACCTGAGTACATAAAAATTGTATCTAAATATAAAAGGGGTTTAAACAACAATTGAAGTTAGTAGCAACTAAGTGATTCTCATAGAAGTTAAAGTGGCTGAGTGATATGGATACAGTCAAGAAGTCAGCCATGTGTTCTTGCGTTCATGGTGCTTTAAGATATGTGAACATAATGATGGCCTTCTCTAGAGTTCAGATTCCTTTTTTATACTGGAAATAAGGAATTAATCAATTTCCAATTTTAAAGAGAGATTGGCAAATTGTTCTCGGAATATTCTGAGATGATGCTGGTGACTGGGAAAGGGCTGAGACAGGCTCCCTGACCCTCCTGATCACTTCCTCACTCCACATCTACTGACACTCTAGGCAAAAATTCAATATTGTAGTTTATTAAGAACAGATTTTTCCTTTCTGTGCATATTTCTTTCTGACTTCAAAGCCTAAAAGGAAGAGACTTATAAGTATGCTATATGTGTGTGTGTGTGTATGTACATAAAACATCTTCATTTCATTCATTCAACATTCATGCAATGCTTTTAGTGACTTCATTTAATTTATTTTGCTTTTATTGAGAACTTACTATGTGACAGGTTTTATGTTGGGAAATGGGAATACAAAGATAAATAAGCTATAAATATGCCTTTGAGGAACTTAGAGCCCAATCCAGGAAAACCCATTTAGTCATTCAGCAAAGATTCAATGAGCTGCTACATAGGAGTCAGGCACTGCTCTTATGAAACTGTTCAGGGGAGACAGTAAAGCAAATAAACACATCAATCACATTGGCAGGTGACAAGCACTAGGAAGAAAGTCAAGCATAAAACAGTGGTGGGAGGGTGACTGAGGATGGGCAGGAAGACCTTCTATGCTTGAGTTAAAAGCAAAAGACACCCTTGCCTTTGTAGTCAGAGTGTGTAGTCAAAGTGACCATCCAGTTAAAAGACAGGCAGAAATGGATTAAGTTCAAGAAAATAATGTAGGCCAGGAAGGCAGGACATTCATGGCTGAGGGAAGGGTTCTGTCAGTGAGGGTTCTCATCCTCATCATTGCTTCCCACCCACTTAGACCAGGTCCCTATGGAGATCTGAGTGCTCCTGGTAGAAACTGAGTTAACAGTTTTTAACACTGTATTAGTTTGCAAGGGTTGCCATAAACAAGTGCAGCAGATGAAGTGGCTTAAACAATAGAAGTTTATTTTCTCACAGTTCTGGAGACTAGAAATTCAACATTAAAGTGTCAGCAGGGTTGGTTTCTTCTGAGGCCTCTCTCCTTGGTTTGCAGATGGCTCCCTTCTCCCTGTGTCCCCACACAGCCATTCCTCTGTCTATGTTGTCTGTATCCTCATTTCCTCTTCTTATAAGAAAACCAGCCATATTGGACTAGGGAATACCAATATGGCGTCATTTTGCCTTGATTACCCCGTTAAAAGCCTTATGTCCAAATAAGTGTCACATGCTAAAGTATTGAGGGTTAGGACTTCAACATGAATTTTAAGGAGGCACAATTCAGCCCATAACACATCCCTTAAGTTAAATGTGCAGGCTGAGAGCAGGAGGATTGTGTACTATTATAATGTGATACATTTAGCCAAGGGCTGGGTCATGAGGACATGTTAGGCTATGAGAAAATATACATTTTAAGAGAAATGGCAAACTCTTGGGTTTTTGGCATGTTATGTTTCTTTAAAGATCAGTTTGGTTGCTGTGTGGAGAATGAATTCTCTGAATAATCAAGAAATGTAGGTGATTTGAATTAGGGTATTAGAGAAGATGGCAAGAATTGCTCAGATGCAGGATCTATTTTGAGTTAGAGTCAGTAGAATTAGCTGATCAGGTAGATATAAAGATTAGTAGGAATAAAGGAATTAAGAAGGACACAAATGGTTTTAGCTACTGGGTGTAGTCAGTGGATTCCAGCATCGACTCTTTCTAGCTATGATCTCCAGCAAGTGACTAAATCTCTATGAGTCTCTGTTTCCTCACATGTACGATGGAGCTAATAATATTTTCTTCCCAAGTTAGTTTTAAGGATCAACTAAAATAATGCGTGTAAAATGCCTTGCAGAGTGCTTGGAAAAATAAATTGTCAGTGGGCATATTAAGTGCCAGTCACATCTAGTTAAAGATATGTTCATGAAGCAGCTAGATAGTGTCTGAATAAATGTTCAAATGAGAGGTGCCCACCTCATATTTGAAATAAGGGAAAGCAACATGGACCAGCAGGAGAAGCTCCCTCAGTGGGATGAATGTTGGAGTGATTGTGGAGTACTATAATAGCCCTGAAGTTTTAACTGGCTTATCCAAGTCAGAAAGTAGTTTGTCCTAAATTAAAGAATCCCAACTCTGCTACCCCCAGCAGAGCATGGACTTGTGAAGTAACCACTCGCAGCTACAGTTTCTTCTAAGTAAAATAGATCTGTAACCTGGAGCTGTATCTTCAATTTATTTTTAAAATCTCAGAAAAATTCAATCTTACTTCATAAGGTTAAAAACATAGATTAATGATCCTAAAAATTATTTAAAATATATGTTTATTTCTTGGAGCATTGTTAATGATTCATTTACATTTTTGAAGAATATTAAACATGATCTAGAGAAATATTACCATATTAATACCCCCCAAATATCATATCATTGTATCTGATGGACTTTGTGATTTTAGCTCTTGTATAATTATCTACTCACCTGGAAACCACTGTTGGGAAATGGTATAATATTGATCACAAATATCTAAAAAAATGAAATCATTGAATGAGGATCCAGAATTACTAAAGATGAAAACTTTACCTACTGCATATATCAGTCAGCCAGCTCTTTTGTTACTTTGTCCTTTTGAAAAATAATATAATTCTAGCTTCTCCAGTAGCTGTCAAAGATGGGTATCTGTGAGTGCTGATCTACTGCCTTCAAGGACCAATCCTGACCAGGTCCCCTGGTCCTTGCCAGCCCATGGTCTGGTGATAATATCAACCTCTAGAGGGAGCACTGCAGATTTCTAGATTCCAGGTCCACAGAGGAACTGCCCCTCTACTCAGTTCCCCTTGGTTCCAGGCCAAGTATGAACTGAAACTTCTGGGCACCAGGGTGAGGAAGAAACAAGCACTATGAGCAAGACTGGAGGTCAAGTATTGTTTTCTTTTGACTACGTGCTTGCTGCTCCCCTGGAAACTGCTGCAGGGAGTGTTCTCTCCCTCACCTAATCATTGCCCTCCACCTCCTTAGCCCATATCCCCATGGAGACCTGAATGCTCTTGGCTGAAGCTGGGAAAGCATTTTTCACACCTTAAATAAAATGTGCAGATTGAGGGTAGAAAGATTATTTTCCATTACAATATGAAACATCCTGGCCCTTTTCCCAGAGCTTATAATAACCCCTGGAAAAGCTTTTTCCCCTGAAGTATAGTCCTAGAAACCAGCTAGAAATAAACTGGGAAGCCTGGACGACAGATTTGCTAGTGAGGGAGAGCCCATGCTGTTGGAAAGGTTGGAGCTCTGGCCTTGCTACTTGCCTTGATCAAGATGATAAATAGCTAAGTCCCTCCATACCTTTGTCCCCACTCTCAGAGTCATACAGAAGTAAATATGTTTAACTGTAGGATACTAGAGATCTCAAAGATAGCTAAACACAATGAAAAATCTTTACCCATTGCTTGCATCCCTTTAATTATCTTTGATACCAGTTGAAATTAACTGGTATCCCCTACTGTATAACTGCTGTAGAAAACAACTCAAATCCCAGTGGATTAATGCTATAAATGTTTATTTCTTGCTCATGCTATGGTAAGATGATTATATGATGGGCATGCTTCCACAAAGAGGTTTAGGAACCCAGGGTCCTTCCATTTCCAGGGCCATGAAGTCTTCCACCACATCCTCTTTATTTTGTGTGAAGGACCTTGTGTGAGAGTTGAGGAACCAGGCAAAAACATAGTGCATGTTACTGTATCAAAATAATATTGTCTGGAACTCAATCACATGCCACCACACAACTTAAGAAAGTCTACAAAATTTACTAGACTGAGTGCCAAAGGATAGGAAACTCATGGAGGTTGATGAACACATTCTCTGCTATATCTCACGAAGAACAAAAGGGTCAGTTTGACTCATTAGTAATGGCCTATCAGTGGGAATGAAGAATTTAAGAGAAAGTTGAAATAAAAAGAAAGGAAACTTTGGGGGCTGGAGAAAGAAGAAGGAAGTACTGGTAGAAAACTTTCTCACATCATCTTTCCTGTCCACTGTCACAAACTTTTATACAAAAGCTTATAGAATTTATTACTAAACATTGTAACTATATAATGTTTACCTATTTATCTCTTCTGCCCCCAACTTGAGGGTAAAGGAAATATGCTATTGATTTTTTAATCTCCAACACCCACCCCAGGACCTGAGTTATAATAGAGGTTATGTTATTTTTCTATGCTGAGTTAACAAGTTACCACACACATAGCATCTTAGAACAACGTCCATTCACTCTCTCACAATTGCTGTGGGTCAAGTCAAGACACAGCTTAACTGGGTTCTCTGCTACAGGCTTAATTTAATATGTAGGTCAGGTTGTGTTGCCATGTGAAGGGTCAACTGGAGAAGAATCTGCTTTTCAGCTCATTCAATGTGTTAGCAGCATTCATCTTGTATGGTTGTGGGAGTATGGTCTTGGCCTCTTGTTGGCTGTCACCCAGGGACCACTCTCAGCTCTAAGAAGCCACCTGCAGTTTCTTGTCATGTGGCCTTCTTCATAGACCCTCTACAACATGACAGTTTATGTCTTTAAAGTCAGTAAGGGAGAAAGTTTCTAGAACCAGTCTTCTAGCAAGACAGTCATATAATGTGACATAATCACATCACATGATTGAGTGATATCCCATCACTTTGACCATATTCTGCTGGTTACAAGCAAGTCACAGATCCTACCCATACTCAGTGAAGGGAACTATGCAAGGTATGAATATCAGAGGGCAGGAATCATAGTTTGTCTTCTACAGAAGATGTTTTAATTTAATGAATAGATGAACAGATGAGGAAAGGACCACATATAGGGGGCTGGAAATGAAGCAAGATAATACTTTCCAAACTTTCCAAACCTGGAATCTTATTATTGAATATCACCTATAACATGACAATAATTATACTCACCTCACAAGACTATCAGGAGATTTAAATAGAAAATGCAGATAAAATATTGAATAAAATGCTAGCAAAGGAAGGTGTGCAGCAAGTCTTCCTTTTCTCTAATTTTCTGATGGCCTTGACAGGTCTTTACTTCACACTGGGGCTCAGCCGGCTCATCTGTAAATGAGTGTGCTAGCTCCAGAAGATATTCTGTTGGTCACTACTAACTTGAAAACTCACATCACTGGACAGCAATGACTTAACCCAACAGTGGCTTGTACACAGTCTCCACATGAAAAAAAGAACTTGAAAAAATAAACTGAAGACGAAAGATAAGGGTCTTCCCTCCTGCCACATAATCATGGACTTAAGGACAAAAAAATGTAATTCTCCTTGGTCAGCCCGTTGGAGAATGTGAAAAGATTAGCCATTTAAAACTTTGTATGGAACACTTAGAGATTAGGTCGTCTGGCTCATTTTATATGTTGCTGTCTTCCTAACTGTTTGGAATCTTCAGGGAGAGAAGTTTGGCTTTCTTTTTCCTTTGAGTAGCTGTTTACAAAACATAACATTGATGTAAACAACAACTCTAACTCCATTACGACGGAGAGAGAGGAATTTCTAACCTTTTAAAATCTAGAAATGGAAACTTACATTTCTGGTTAATTGGCTTAAAATGGGAGTCAGTTACTCTATGTTATCAAGGAGCAGATGGGGAGAAAAACAAAGGAGGATCAAGTCACACTTGGACTGATAACCACGCTGGCTGAGGATGCTCTCAACTTCCTGGGCTCCATCTGTAATTTTCTCTCTCTCTATGATTTTCTCTCTTGGGTTTCTATTTGTCCCATTCAGAAATCCCTGCTTTCTCTCCAATTCTCTTCCTTGCCATGTACGTCCGGCACACCCAAAAGAATTGGGGGTACTAGTAACAGAATTATTATTCAGGTTGAGACTGTTTCCTTTTTTTTCTTCTCAAAATGAGGTGTCTGAGTGTTTGAAAAATTTGGCCAACTGTTTGGATAAACACTCTTGCAGTTTATTGTCCCTTACGAGGCCGCCATGAACATTTCTGGGACATTCTGAGGTACTCGGACTGCAATCAGAATGTCTTGCATCTATCAGCTTGAAAATAGACCTATAGATGTAACTTGAACTTAGAATTCAGGACAAAGTTATACTTACAGGTGTATTTTCTTTGTCTTGATTTCTTAAAGCCTGCATAGATAATCACGGATACTGCAGGAGTAGGAGACATGACTGTGCTTGAGTGTCTCCTGAGATGTTTCACCCCAGGTGCCTCACCCATTTTGCCCCCGTTCTCTTCCTGCTAAATGGGGCAGGAAGCCCCTCACTGAGATCTAAAATGAGCTGGACATGAAGATTGTATATTAGCTTCCTAGGACTGCCATAAAAATTCCTATAGATTTGGAGGCTTCAACAACAGAAATTCATCGTTCAATTGTTCTGAAGGCTAGAAGTTCAAAATCAAGGTGTTGGCAGGGCCATGCTTCCCCAAAAGACTCTAGGACAGAATTTTTCCTTGCCTATTTCAGCATCTGGTGGTCCCAGGTGTTCTTTGGTTTGTGGCAATGTAAGTCCAACATCTGCCTCAGATTCCAAATGACCTTCACTGTCTGTGTCTTCTCCTCTTCTCATAAGGACAACATTGTATTAGATTGGTATAAAATAATTGTGGTCTTTGCCATTGCTTTCAGTGGCAAAGACCACAATTACTTTTGAACCAACACAATATTTAGGGCCCACCTAGGTAATCCAGGATCTCATCTCAAGATCTTTAATTACATCTGCAAGGCACTTGTAATAAAGCAGGTCACACAGACTTCAGGTGAACACAGCTTTTGGGGACTCACCATTCACCTCAAGACAGTTTGGAATCAAGATATTGAAATCCAGAACTTCAGACCGTAAGATGATCTGTGTAGGACTATTTATTCAACATGTCTTTGCCCAGTGCTAGCTCTGTCCCCAATACTATGGTCTTGTTACAGTAGGCAGCTAGTCAGACATGAACAGAGCAGCAGAGGGCTCCCCTCACCCCCACTGCCACACACACCAGAAATATCAGGTGACCATCAGGTGATGGGCAGGCGGTTGTTAACTGCCTCTCTAAAATAATATTTGGTTGCAGTTGGTGCCAGGGAAAGACAACCTCTTAACAGGTAGGAAAAACCTAAAATTGGCAATCAGTACTTCCCAATAAGATCTCAGGAGCTGGGTGAGTGGGCTCACACATGTGTGCTAAGAGGCAAAATGACAGAGTTTAACTGGTATATCACCTCCTACAAACAATTGACTTGTCAGGAAAGAAAGCCTCAATGGAGCATGTGTACAACTCCAGTAAGCACACTGAGCATGCTCCCCTCCCAAGTGCTAGCAGGCCGCTGTGCATGCAGAGAGCCCACCCCAACAAAAGACCCTGGAAGTATGTCAGCGTATAAAACCCCAAGTCAAAGGTCAAACAGAGCGCCTTATCTCTCAAGTTGCCCGCTTGGCCCTCCTCCAAGCATACTTTACTTCCTTTCCTTCCGGATCTAAAGCTTTCTAATAAACTTTCATTCCTGTTCTGAAACTTGCCTACTCTCTTTCTGCCTTATCCCTCTCTGTCCAATTCTTTCTTCTGAGGAGGCAAGAACTGAGATTCCTGCAGGCCCCTATGGATCCACTGCCAGTAACAGCCACCAAGTGAGACAAGGTTGAAGATGGCAGTGATGAAACTGGCATGATTTCATCTCACATCTCCTTAAAACAATACCAAAACAAATATATTTTAGCCGCACTCTCTCAAGAAACTTAAAATCTATTCAGAGAGAAAGACAAAGACCAGTCAACAGAATGTTTGATTCAGGGTGGTGAGTGCTAACGAAGGCACACAGCATTAGTTTTAAGAATAGGGTGGCTGATGGCGTTTAACTTAGTGCAGTGTTTAAGGAGCTCCAGCCCAATCAGTGCCTTGGTATGATGTGTATTTTAAAAATATATATTATTTAATAACAAAAAGAAAAGGCTTCAGTTTTTAAATATATGTTAAGTAAAAGTACATTTGATGTCGCCAGATAAGTCACTAATGACTGAAGTTGGTGAAGTAATGAAGCAACAAATTTTAGTTACTTGAAAATCAGTCTCAGTAACACGTCGCTAAGTATTCAAATTCTACCCATTCTGACAGGTCAAACTCAGGTTTATGTTTTAGAAACTCTTCCAAACAACCAGCACCGGTAAGAGTCACACAATTCTGATTTCATAAGACTCCCAAAACTATGTTGGCATTTCTAAGCCAGTCCCTGCCTGGGCGTCTTGTCTCAGTATAAGGTACCACTATTCAATTCCACAGCAAGTTCTGCAGGCCCAACTGCCAAACATATCTGGATTCTCTCCACATCACTAGTAGCACCTTGTCCAAAACACCATGATTTATTGCTTGAAGAATTGTGATGTCTCTTAACTAGTCCTCCTCCTTCTATCCCATTCCTTCCATCATCTATTTTTAGCAGAGCAGTAATTATGATCTCTTGCAAACATGAACTGTTAATCATCTGCTTAAAACTCTCCAATGTCTTCCCATTGCACTTGAAATGAAATTGAGGCATCTTACCTTGACCTAAAAGGCTTTATATGACCATGTCCCTATGGACCTCTCTGAAAATGTCTTCTGTCCTTCTTCTCCTTGCAATTGATAAGCCCTAACCACAGTGGCTTTCCTTGTGTTTTCTGAACAAAGTTGTTTTTAGCCTTCGGGCTCTTGCATATGGTTTTCCTGCCTGTAAACATTCTCGTTTATCTTAACAGGTCTATCTTTGTAGCCTTATCTCAAACATCACTTTCTCAGTGAGAATTCCTCCAATCCTTTAGTCTAAATTACTCCATCCTCACTCATCCTCTATCATTCACCCACAGTCATGCCTCTCTGCTCCATTTTCTTTATTGCTCTTAACAACTAAAATCATCTTCATTTATTGTTACTTGTTTATTATGTATCTCTTCCCCACACAGACACTAGAATATAAATGTCATGAGAACTGGGACCTTGTCCATGTTTTCACCGTTGTGTCCCAGTGTCTTGATCAATACGAAGCACACAATAGATGCTTTACAAATATTTGTTCAATGACTGAATAACAAATGCAGTGTTCTCTCTCTCTCTCTCTCTCTCTCTCTCTGTCCCTCTCTCTCTCTTTCTCTCTCTCTCTATCTTTTTGGAAACAGCATCTCATTCTCTGTCATCCAATCAAGAGTGTAGTGGTGTAATCAATCATAGCTCGCCACAGCTTTTTTGAACTCCTGGATTCAAGTGATCCTCCAGCCTCAGCCTCTTGAGTAGCTAGGACTACAGGCACGTGCCACCGTGCCTGGCTAATTTTCATATATATATATATATATACAGGTATATGTGTATGTATATATTTGTAGAGACAGGGTCTCAATTTCTTGCCCAACTTGGCCTCAAACTCCAGCTTCAAGTGATCTTCCTGCCTTAGCCTCCTAAAGTGCTGGGATTACAGGTGTGAGCCACCATGCCCAGATACAGTGTTGTCTCTTATTCTCAAATGCTTAAATATACTGATTGTGGTCTTTTAACACCATAAGCTCCATGAAAGAAGACATCATTTTATTGTTCTCCACACATGTAGTTGCCTTCAGCAAATACACATTTAGCTGTTTTGGAAAGAGGAACGAGGAATGGTGTTCTAGGATTTCTGCTGAATACCCTTGGGTCCCTTTTGTGTTTTAGAGGCTCTGTCCTTGGTCGACTTTCTTTTGTTGTTTATTTGAAGAGATTAAGGTCATTTCTTGTGAGTGGTTTCTATTTCTCCTTTGGTAAACTCATATTGAACCATCTAAGAAATCTAGTATGAGCAGGTCTTCCCCTTCTTTTGGCTCTCTGGTCCTGTGGCTCTACTTCCACTTCTAAGTGTCTTACATACCACAGGAAACTCCATCCCACAACAGCTTCCAAGCTCTTATCTATAGAAATAAGAAACAAGTAAAAAAAAAAAAAGAAAAAAAAATGTAGCAGCAATGACTAGCATATGCAAGCACTAGCATGTACTTTACCAAAACTTCAACTTTGAACTTCTAGAAATACTTGCCAACTTTCCTTAATAGCCATCATCATTGCATTTATGGCGCTTTGGTCCTGTCTCCTTATGGCCAAAGGAAGTTCTCTATGTATCTCTTTTACTGTCAGTGTATGCCTGAAACCAGCAAGATTTGTGAATGATGTGCCTCAGGAGATTGTGTTAGGGTAGCCTGGGTCAGACAGACTCTGCTCTCTGTATGAAGTAATCCTATCTGTGTGTGCTCTGGTTTTAAAGCTGACCCTCATTAATCATGGCCTTGGTTCCCTTAGACGTTCCAGAGCTGGTCTATTCTCATTTTCCCGTGAGCAACAATCTATATAGACCCCCAAATACGTTATTTATTCCTGAAATGACTTGGTCTGGCATCACCCAGCCCTTCTATAACCTCCTGTGTATGAAAGAGAAATGAATGACTTGGGCAACATCAAAGTGTTGTTTTACTTTCCATATAGTCATTAACTTTAAATGTTCCCAAACTAATAGTCCAAGACATTGTAAAGAGGTAATAAGTTCAAAGGAATATGAAACATAAAGCAGAACTCCAGAGTCATTTGAAAGTATTTTCTCTAAATGTGTGCAAGCTTTCAAGGCTGCTCGGCAAAGAAGCCTGGGTCGGCATGTTGGCTAGTGCTGAAAAGAATTTTCCCCAAGTGGAGTGTGTAAATGAGTTGCCAGGCCAACCTCCTTGAGAGTGGAGCCACGTCCTTAGAGGATCTGCTGTTCCAGAGAATGCGGCACTGAGCTGGCTCATTCTTCCTTCTATTAAAGGCTAATTTGTCTCTTTCTTTCAATCTCTTTCCTTGTTTGGATCTGGATGCCCTGGGTCACTTAGGGAGGGTTGTCCATTGCTCTCCAAAATAGGGTGTCTCTGTATAAGAGAAAATTACAAAGGGATTAAGTTATATAAACTGAAGATCCAAGTTCCTGCTATAAAATTTCTAGTCATTGAGTCCATTCGGGTGTAGAATAAAGGTTAGAGCCCCATATATTGTTCTGTGACATCAGAGTTATAAAACAGTTTGTTTGAGCAGACAAATCTCATTCTTTGAAAAACCCACCGGAGAATGGAGTTTTTCCTCGAGCAGACTTGTTTAGGAAGCTGTCGTGGACACAGTGTTTCTGCTGTTGCTCAAACCTTCAGATTCTCATAATTTTTCATAGCACTGAGCAACTGTGGATTTTCATTCTAGCCACTCATTTGAGGCAGGGATTTAGAGCCTAAAAAGAGCATAGCTGACTTTCATTTCAAGAAAAAAAAACAGTGAAATTCAAGACAATTTTGATTGTTATGTCTTCTATTTATGTATTTTCATCTCCCCTTTCTTTGCATGCAGACTTATTTTTATGTACTCATACTCACAGGAAGCCAACTGCATTTTGTTCTACTTATTTTCACTTAACATTATGCCATGGGCATGTATCGTCCTGCTATGTCATTTCCATAAGAGTTATTTTAATTAGTACTTCAGTTTCCATTGAATCTACTTAACCATTTACCTATTACTGGATATTTAGATTGTTTCCAAATTTTTCATTATTAATGATAACTCAGCAATAAATATTTTTGAGCATGGATATTTGTCTTCTTTCAAGGTAATTATGTCAGAATGGAATCCCCTTATAGTGGAATTATCAGGTGCAAATATATAACTATGTTCTGGCTCGTTATACAAGCATATATGTTGCCTTGCAGAAGGCTTTGTTCAGTTACAGGGTTTACTTGCTATTGTTCAGGTACCATTTCACCACACCCACACCCACACCCACACTGGATATAGTGAAGAAGGAAATATTAGGTATCCCAGAGACTTTGAGCTGTGGTAGGCACTGACCAAAACCAAAAATCAAGACAAGTGGAATTCAGTCAAATTGAATATTATATGCAGATACCACTTAATAGACATCTTCCTTTTATTGTTTTTTTATTATCATTTTCTTTCTTTAAACTAGTATGATGGTTATAAAAGAAATATATGATTTATTATAATACATTTTAAAATTTGAGAAAGAATAAAACAAAAATAATTTATACTGCTGCCACCTGAATAAGACACCACTGATCTTGTGTAGTAATTCTGATTATCATTCTATGCACACATTTTAAAAACAAAAATAGAATCAGACACAGAATACATTGGATTTTAATCTGTTTTTCATTTAATAGCATAATATGAACACTAGACATGTAATAGACACTTTTGCCATAGTAACAGTTTTAATGACTATTTAAATTTATTATGTGAATATATTAAATCTCCTATGGTTAGCCATGCAACTTGTTTCAATGTTTTCTCTATAATAATTGATGTTGCAGTGATAATTACCATTCCAGTAGATATTTCTTAGTATAAAACTGTGATAATATCCTAAAGTAAAGTTTTAAAATTGAATTTCAAGATTATAATGTAAGGACAATTCTCAGCTTGGATGAATATTTGCAAATTGCCCTCCAGCAGTGTTGCCTTGCAAAAGTCAATTAGTTGCCTATTTCCAACTAAACCAATATGGCATCACCATCTGTGTGAAAAGAATCTTTTCAAGTTTGATGGACAAACATAATATTGCTTGACTTCACCATGCATTTTTGATCATCTGTGAATTTAGCCATCTGTTTCTTTATATTTATTTTATTATGTACATTTTGTATGTGTACTTATGTCCTTTAATCTGTTTTATCTATGGCTAACTTTGCTTCTATTTCAACTTCTAAATAGCCACAGAGAAGAGTTGTCTTCAGGTTGCCGTGAGCACTGAGTGACCTGCATAGTGTAGGTATGGGGACATCCCATACCTGCTAGCCATTTTCATTCATACTGAGACTCTGACCCTGAATCCCCTAAACTGCTTTGTGTTTCTCTCTGGCTTATTGCATTGAATTAATGCTGGATTTGAACATTGGAATGCAGACAATTCTGAATTTATTCTGGGGAGTGGCACAGATTACCCACGTAGAATGTCAGTAGATGAGACCTGAACATAAACTTGTGCTAGATTATAAAAGGCCTTGAATGCTAAAGATTTTAGACTCTTCTGTCAACAATAGGGAGCCATTGAGGAATTTTGAGTGGGAGAAAAATATGAAGAAAATATGTGTTTTGGGGAGTATCCAGAAGGTGGCGCCATTGTAACATATCTTCTGCCTAGAGTTTCAAGAATTTGAAGTTTGTAAGTAAAGCCCATGTGTGAAAACACATCTATTTAGAAGTATCCACTGTGGATGGGACTGGGATGGTTCCTCCTCAAGGCTAAAAGAACTCTAACACAGCAGCTCTGTCCTTTGTTATATTATTCACTTCTCCCCATAGCCTGTTTTTTATTTATGTATCTCTCTTGTGCCTCCTTGAAGACCTGGCATTTGGAGGGGAAGTTTGCACAAATGCTCACACCAGGCTGAAATCTATAAATCCTTGAATAAGAACAAATTTTCTGAGTTCCAGTTTAGTGCGTTCATATATGTTAGGCTATTTCTACTTATATTAAAAACTGTTTCTAGCAAATTATTTGGGGCCTATTTAATGAAGACTAGAGTAATAACTTCCAACTCTGCAAAGTTGTGAAACCATCAGTGCAGGAGAACTGGGTAGTGCACAACACACTAAAGTATGGTTGACTTCTTCCTTATTACCGTAAGTAATAGTGATAATTTCAAATGATTAATTATTTTCTTAACAACGAACATCTTCTTACCAATTAAATGATGGCAGAGTATTAACTATTGGGTATCTTAGGATATATGAGCAAATTCAAGAATCCCTGCATTTAAAGGTATTTAAATTTTTATTATGTTTTATAGTTTGACTTAATTTGTTTGAAACGTCTCCATTGACATAAAAATGAAGATTCAGGACAAAATATGAGTTCAAAATGTTTTTCACCAAAACCCTCGATAGATCCACTCCGAAAGACAGAGAGGCACATGTTTGTAGTTGGGAATCTGGCAGGAAGGAGCTTGAGTTCTGATGGTCAAGATGTTTTGGTTCAGAAGTTAGAAAATAAATAATTCCTGAGAGGAAGGATTCTTCAGCTCTGGGCAGCTGATACGGCAGTAAAATAAATAGGCAGTAAAGCACACTTCCTGTTTTGAGAGTTCACATTTCATATTGGCAAAGAGCATCTCTTAAATTCAATCTCATGCTTCCATAAATAAACCTGGCACCTTTTTAAACGCTTTTCCATCTGCTTCAGAATGAGGAGTGCATTATTGAATACACCTCAGGGAGTCCGAGAAATGGGAAAAGACTACTTGTGAGGAACACACCATTGCAGTTGGCCTTGGCCCAGAGAAGCCATTGTGAGATTGCTTGAGTTCAAACCATTGTAACAAGACCCCGATGGTGTTTCCCCACCCCCCTTTTCTTCTACTTGAAGTTGTCATAGTTGGAGCTTTGCACCAGGAACCAGGAATGATCTTGGGTTGAGTCAGAGTTAGGCATCTTTACAGATGATTTGCTATATTACCTGGGTAGTTCTCATCCAGCTTCTGAGATTTTGCTCCAATGTATTAATCCAGTTTCCTAGGCTGGATAGAAAAGTCCATTATCCACACATAGGAGAGCCCAGAGGAAGAAGTCTGCTATACTGACTATAGAATAATTCCTGGAGTTTTCAGGGCTCGCAGTAATCAACTTGTGTTCATCAAGTTGATAGTGAAAAGCATGAATTTGGTGTCATGAAGAAACAATTCAAGATCGAGTGTTCCTATTAACTGTGTGATCTTAGACAGGTAAGTAGATAATTGTATCCTAAGAGGTTTGTGAAGAGTAAGTGAAATAAAGCTCGTAAAGTCAATAGGCACACTGTCTGGCAACAAATAAGCAATCGTGAATAGTAGCTCTTTTTATTATTCTACTTTCCCAGGTAATCCTTGTAAGCTAAGAACTGGGGACAATCCTGCCTGGGTCAGGTGACCAAGAGGGGGAGTTATTTAATATCTACGTTTATCATGTGAGACAATTCTCATGTATCTGATACTTTTCTAAGTTTTTAAAAATGTTATCTAATTTAACCTTTGCAGTAAACTTCTGAGCAGGTTTCTATATGTCCATTTAAACAAAATATCACAAATACCAATAATGTTGCCAAACCTAAATTGCCATTGGTTGTGTTAACAGAAAAGCTTTAGCAAATGAAATTCATTTATGTTCCTTTGAGACAGGGTTTTACTCTATTGCCCAGGATGTAATTTGGTGCCATGATGATGGCTCACTGCAGCTTCGACCTCCCGGACTCAAGCAATCCTCCCCACGTGTCACTATACCTGGCTAATTCTTGTATTATTTGTAGAGATGGGGTCTCCCTATGTTGCCCAGGCTGCTGTCAAACTCCTGGCCTCAAGTAATCCTCTTGCCTCAGCCTCCCAAAGTGTTAGGATTACAGTTGTGAACCACTGCACTCAGCTAGCATATTAAATTTAGCAGTCTTTTATTTGAGCAAAGAATGATTTATGAATTGTGCAGCACTCAGAACCAGAAGAGGTTGAGAGACCTCTGCCCAGCAATGTGAACAGGGAGCTTTTTTGTAGGGTACGTGGAGAAGCCAAATAGAGAAATCACTGGATTGGCTACTACTGGGTATCTGCCTTATTTGGGCATGGTATGATGAGCTGGCTGCCTATGATTGGCTGAAACTGAGCTGTTTGTTTTACTCCTAACTAACATTGCAGTTTGTTATTCAGGGACCAAGTTATGGAGGAAGCCTCAGGCTAAACTTAAATGAATTTAATAGTTGTAAGGAATGTGCTATGGACTGAATGTATGTTTTCCCCAAAAATTCATATGTTGAAATTCCAATCTCAATCTGATGGGAGATAGGAATCTCCAGCAGGTAATTAGGTCAAAAGGGTGTAACCCTGATAAATGGGATTAGTACCCTTATAAGAAGAGGCTGGAGAGCTAGCTAGTGCTCTTTCTATCATGTGAGGATACAAGCAGAAGTCAGCTGTGTGCGATCTGGAGTAGAGCCCTCACCAGAACCCAACCATGCTGACACCCTGATCTCAGATTTCCAGCCTTCAGAACGGTGAAAAGTAAATTCCTATTGTTTATAAGCCTTTCAGTTTATGACATTTTGTTATAGTAACTTGAGTTGACTAAGACGGTACTGCTACCTAAGGAAATAAAAAAAAAACCTACCAATTATAACTGTAAGATGATACTGTTAAAAAGGCATATCAGAATTTCAGAGATTTTAAAATATAGGGAAAAGAATGTGCCTTTAAAGTCAATGAAATAGAGTAAGGAGTTTCCTTGACCTCATATGGAGTTAATGGCAGAATCAGAATTTAATTTAATTTAATTTAATTAATTAATTAATTTATTTATTTATTTTATTATACTTTAAGTTCTAGCGTACATGTGCACAATGTGCAGGTTTGTTACATATGTATACATGTGCCATGTTGGTGTGCTGCACTCATCAACTCATCATTTACATTAGGTATATCTCCTAATGCTATCCCTCCTCCCCCTCCCCTGACCCCACAACAGGCCCTGGTGTGTGATGTTCCCCTTCCTGTGTCCAAGTGTTCTCATTGTTCAATTCCCACCTATGAGTGAGAACATGCGGTGTTCAGTTTTCTGTTCTTGCGATAGTTTGCTGAGAATGATGGTTTCCAGCTGCATCCACGTCCCTACAAAGGACATGAACTCATCCTCTTTTATGGCTGCATAGTATTCCAGGGTGTATATGTGCCACATTTTCTTAATCCAGTCTGTCATTGATGGACATTTGGGTTGGTTCCAAGTCTTTGCTATTATGAATAGTGCCGCGGGGAACTCTGTTTCAAAGTCAATGCACATTAGTTATATCAGCCTCTGCCAAACACCAAGTTCCAGTCTCTGGGGCAGCTCTGACCTCTTCTGGAAGTCCTGCTGTGCTACCTGAGGCAGCCCTTATAGTCTTCTCATTTGTATCACAGCCCACCCCACTCCCATCACCTCCTGATGAGTTCCAGGAGCTCATCAGTTCTGAGCTCCTGGAACATGGAAAGCCAGGTGCATTCAAGCCTCGCTCACCAGCACTGGTGCCCAGCTCTAGTTCTTGCACCTAGTCACTGGTCATCTCAGAGGAGAGTAGAAGGCAGAGGCTGCTGAGTGTTAGAGCTGACTGTAGTCCTCAAGGGATAGTGAGTATTCAACAAATGCTCATGATAACATTGGTGGTATCATCAGGTCATGTGCCTGCAATTAGATTGGATTTTAATTTAAGTTGGTTTGCAGCATGATAAGATCCCCTTTCCTCTCACAGACATAGGATTGTCTGTCTCTTTTTTCCTTGAGTATCTGGAGTTTTCAGTACTCTCAAATTCAACTTGACTCTCAATTGTCTGTCTCAGATAGTGGTTTTCTTTCTTGACTTTCGTTCTTCTATGAAACAAGTTGCTCAACTCTCTCTTTGCTTTTGGTAAAATGACACAAAGACAATTAGAACTTGGGTTGCACATTCCAAAATAGGATGTCTGAAGGTAAAAAGATATATAGATTTTCTTACTCCAAAATCATGCTTACAGTAGCAGAACAAGTTGTACAGTTAAATTTCATCTAACATGTGCAAATTTTACTGAAGTTGAAAAGTAAGTATAAAATTATACTGCCTCTCGGAGAAAATAAAACTAGATTATATCTAACTTCCCATTCTACCATTGGCCAGCACCAGGATCTTGGTAAGCTGGTTCTCCTTGCTGAGCCTCAATTTGTAATCAGGAGAGTTGAATTGGCTATTCTTCCTAATCTTTCTTGGCCAGACATTCTGATTCTGAGACATTTTTTACCTTACTGGTATGTATATAGTTGTTACTTATTGTACATATTTTAGCCATGAGGTTTACCTAGCATTCTTACCTCCAGGTTTCTGTGAGTCCGTATAGTGACCACTCTAGAATTCATTAGCCTTTGTGGTATTTATGTTGCTATTCAGTATTTGCCTATTATTTTACTAAGTATTGACATCATTTCCTGGGGAGGAATTATGACTCTCTTTGAGAAGTTGCAGCAATGGTTCCTTTATTTGTACCCCATTCCCTTTTACTGCCCTTCAATTTGCTTCTGGAATGAAGCTCCAGTTATCCCAGTATCTCTCTCAGCCCTCTGAACTTGCCTTTGCTTAATTTTTATTTTAGATTTTTTTCTGAGGATAAGGAAGCACCTCACTTTTTAGTTATGTTCTTTAGAAGACTTTTCTTGATGAACATGGTTATTTCAGTATTTGAGTCATCTTGGCGATTTCATCAGCTATCCATGTTGCAAGTCCCTTTGATTTATTATGAGGCTTCATCAGGCACATTTTCCCTTGCCCCTACCTCAGTAGATTAATCCAAACTCATCTGCAAGGCTTGTTTGAGAGGCCAAATCATTCCCACTTTTTTGCTGCTTTTCAGGGCTGCAGAGATAAAGCTCTGGTACCATGCCAGCCACGTCTAACAGGGTCAATCAGCCTATTTTAGCCTTTCTCAAAAGTTCACCCTGCCAGATGTGAGATTTGGGAGGGGTGGAAAAAGTGAGTCTCCTGGAGAACATTCGTCTTCTCCTAGGACCTGAGTTCAGGCAAGTCTCGGAGGGTCAGAGGCACATCTCAGGCCATTGGATGCAACGCATGTATTAGGAAAGCATCTGCCCCATTTTTGAAGCAACCTCTGCCCGCAGCCTGTAACACGCAGAGAGCATCAGTCCTTTTGATCCAAGAACTGCATCAAATCATTTTGACCCTTTGAGAAGATATGTAACCTGGGCCAAGTGGAGCCAGATGACTTTTTTTTTATTATTACCACAGCATAAAGTAATACTAAGTTATTTCATGAGTTGTACCGGAACATCTGTTATTAAACATCAGAAATCTGATTTATTCAATTTATTCAGAAACTGGCACTCAGCCCTCTCTAAAGTAATGCCTCGCCTTTGGGGCAAGAAGGTGTTACTGACCAGTTTTCCTTTGAGCTTACAATCCTTTCCATGTGTCACGTGACTATGCTTCTGCTCTCTGAGAGATGTTGTCCTTGTAGCAGAAAGGGAAGGACTTCCCTGGACAGAGAGCTGACTGGAATGTGCCACATACTCTGCTCTCTCCAGGGCAGTCCATCGACCCAGAGCCACATCCCTCTGGAAAGGTAGCTGGAGTGTCATGAGTGGGGAGCAGGACATCAAGGAGGAAAGGTTTATATGTTGACCTCTGAGGGCAGATGAGTCCATATTTTAATGACCAACTCCCCACAATTGGCCTGTTTTATCCTTAAGCTACCACTTCTGCAGCTGTATGTGGCATGTGTTCTATCCCATATGCAACTTTAAGAAAAATTTTCCCTTTTCAGATCCTTTATTTATCATAGATGACAGAGCATTTCTTTCAGAAAAGTAGGCCGTTGATCCTTGCGACATCCACATTTTGCAAAAATTAAAGTAATAAATGGAAACTATGACATTCTACTGGTGGGATTTTAGGCTTTGATCTCCTTCTGGGTGTGCGTTGGTGGCACTGGAATAAGCAACAAATAAAAGGATAAAATATTTTGGAAAATGGAGGCTTCCCCAAAGAATCAAGTTACCCACTCATTTTATTCTTTCATTCCATCATTCTTTTATTTACACATTTGTTCACCAGTTACTTTATTTTTGAAATACTTACCTGTGCCAGTCATTGTTCTAAGCATTGAGAAATGGTAGATAAAAATATAAAGAAGCAGCAATCCATCAACTCAAGAAGTTGACAGTTTGATAAGGAAAGTAAGACACTGGCACCAACTATAAAGTAGAAAGTTATGAGTCATAAGAGAGTCACAGAGAAAGGTCTGTGGAAAGTTAAAGGGGAAAAGGAATAAAATGTTGACTGGAAGTTTCCAGGAAGGGTGTAATGAAGGATGTAGAATTTGGGCTGTGCCTTAAGGGATCGGGTGTTGGAAGAAAAAAAGGAGAGGCAGTGGTGATTGTAAAAGGAAGCAGTGGCCAGAAACAAGGCATGGCTATAGAACAGCATGGGGCATGCTTGAGTGTTGGCAAATCGTCAGTTTTCCTAAAAGACACAGTTCATATAGAGGAATAATGGGAGAAGGTGAAAGACATGCTGAGGCCACATCCTGAATGTTTCCAGTGCAAGGCAAGGCCCTCAGATTCAGGAGGCTGAAGTATTCCGAGTAGGTGAACATAACTATTTATAATTTAGGAAGATCAGTCTGAGACCATGAGTAGGATAAATTGACAGTGGGGAATCCCGAAAAAAAATGCAGCTGAGCAATGATAAAACTTCAACTGGAGCAGTTGGTTTGGGGAAGAAGGGATGCATAGAGTAGATGTACAACAGAGGAATTGATCGGGCTTCAGAACTTATGTGTTGTTATAAGAGGAGTATGGCTTTTGGCATCAGAGAGACTGTAAGATGAGCTTTATTTTTTCCTCACTCTTAGAACTACCTGGAGTAACTCACAATTTCTCCAGACCTCCCTCTCCACCCCCTTGCCAAGGTTTGTGTGCGTGTGATATTGGAAGCATTGTGGGAGGGGAGGGTTGTGATAATATATGTGAAAACACTTCATAAACTCTGAAAAATCCTAAGAAGTCCATTGTGGTTAAGTTACTACCTGGATCTGTGGGACAAATGGAAGGGAAGGATCTCAGATGGACCTTATGTTTTGAGCCAACATGACTCTGAAGGTGGAGAATCACAGTGCCAGAAAATGAAAGGAAGGAAAAAAGGAAAAGAGAGTCAGCACTCACCCATTGCCTCAAATTAAACTCCAGATGGATCAAAGACTTAACCGTAAACTTGAAACCATAGAAACACTGAAGATATTTTATAATGTAGCAGTGGAGAAATTATAAGAATTCCAAGAAAGTTAGAAACCAAAAAGGGAAATATTGATCAATTTGGCTACATTAGAAGTTGCGATTTTTATATAACAAATGATAGTAAGTTTGAAAGAAAAATGACAGAGAGGGAAATGTTTGTCAGTCATATGATTGACATAGTTAATTTCTGAGTACATTAAGACTTTTATATGATGATTAAAAATATAAACAAATAGTCCAATAGAAAAATAATGTGAATTAGTTATTTGTAAGAGAAGAAATAGAAATGACCAATATACAAAATAAAACATATTAAAACTTAATTAAGAAATTCAAATAAAATTAGATGTTTTTTAACCACTATATTTGGTAACTTAAGAAGATTGAAAATGCTATGTTTATGAAGGGTTGGGAAACAATTACTTGAATGAACTATTGAAGTGGAGATGAAATACAAAATATAATAGTCTTTCTGGTGTTCAATTTTGTGATACATATCAGTGTATAAAAGGAATATACCCTTTGACCTGTCAAATTCACTTTTGGGAATTTAAGAAGATAAATATACACATGTGAAAATATAAAGGAATGAATATGTTTATTGCACTATTGCCTAAATTAATAAAAATAACAACAATAAAATATAGAATAATTTAGATAAATACATTTTGATATGCCTAAAATCTTTAGCTCCTAAAACTAGTGAAGTAGACCTTAATTTATTGAAATGTAAAGCTATAAACCATGTTTTTGAGAGATGTGTGGCATTATCCCATTTATTAGAAATATATACATATACACATACATATATACAGTGTATCTATATTTCTATACAAAGGAGATGTCTAGAGGGATGTTCACCAGAATATTATCAGTGTATTTCTCTGGATCTTAAATCTTCTGGTACATTTAAAAATATTATTGTATTTTCTATGTTATTTCAATTTTGAAATAAAATTTTAAAAGTTTATTTTTTTGCCAAAGCAGTAACATTTTCAAATGAAATATATAAAATAAATTAAGAGAAAGAACCAAAGAGGGTGAGAGAAAAGAAGAGAGAGAAGGAGAAAGAGAGGGACAGAAGAGGGAGGGAGGTATGTTAAGATGCACCCACAAGGCTTTAGCCTATGGAGACAACTGAGTGATGACACAGAGAGGTCATTCGTACTGAAAGAAAAGTTTGTTACTTACAGTTTTCAAGAGAAGGGATCAGGCCACACCATACAGGGCCACGGTTCCCACACCAGGTTTGGTCAGGAAGCAAAGGCAGGACCGTCAGGGAAAGCTTGGCTCGGTGCTTTTTTGTGTTTTCTGTGGGAATGGCAAGCAGGGCAGGGAAACAGCTTAGGACTAGCTCTTGAATAATGTCAGCAGGCTCTGGGCTATGGGATGGTTGGTTCCTGGGTTGATTTAGGGCAGGGGAAATACTGGCTTGGTATGGGAAAGCTAGATAACGAAGGAGGTTAAGGGCCTGGCCTCTCAGGACTGGTTGATTTGCATGGGAAAGGTGTGTTGGCAGGCAAGTTGCCTATTGTCTCTGGAGATCAGCTATCCCTGGGAGAGACAGTCTCTCCCTGTCCAGTTAGGCCCCCCAGAATGTCAAAGCATCATAAATATGTTTAGAAATTTGGATTAATACAGGATAAAGGAAAAAGGAGAAAGGGGAAGAATAGTTGTTGGGGTAAGGCCCCTGAGAAAGTGGAAATGATGGGATTCTGAGGATAAGTGGAGTGTGTCACCATGGTCTGGAAGGGCAGTACTTTCTCTAAGGTTGAAGTAAAGGTACGAGAAGGCAGAAAAACTTCTTCTCTTCTGCTATGTGGAGAGAAAAGGACATCACCCTCAGATGGCCTCAATCTTAGCAAAGAAGGCAATCTAAAATTCTTCTGGGAAATGATCAAGACAGAGTTTGGTAAAGGACTTGGAAAGAATGGAGACACTTTTAAATAGCTGTTGGGGAAAATTCAGTGAGTAATTTTCTAGGTGTGAGTAAAAGAACAGCTATTAGGGTCCAGCTGAGGTTATATTCAGACACAGAGATGAGAATAAATTTGACTCAGGGTTAAGCTTGAATAGTTGTTAAGAATGGACATAGTCCTTTAGAGTTTTGCAGCCTTCTTCTTAAACTTCAAGTCCTTGGACAAACAAGTATCTGCACCAAGAATTGCCAAGATAATACAACAATTGATGTTGGCTGCCATTCAGATCCCCATTGCGCTTGGCTCTTGACTTATGTGGGAAGCATCCTGGGATGCTCCTTCCTCCTCTTTTGTTAACTAGAAGACCTACCCATCTACCCGCCAACCCCTCCTCCTTACATATTCACATTAGGAGATGGTTAACAACAACTCCCCTCCCAATCCCTGCCATGACATGAGAAAGGGGTAAAAGAAAAATTCTATCATCATTTTTCCCAATATGTGATATCCTGAACATTTTCACAGATCTGCTTAAGTCCTTGTCTTTAATGAAATTAGGAACAACCTCTGCAATGAGCCCCCAGATGAGACTCACTGTGATGGGAAATGAATTTGTTAATGAATTCATTAATTATTCCATTATTTATTTTAATACAGCTTTACCATGTGTACTGCACTATAGAGGATGACCTAATTAGCATTGCTTTCTTCATGCTTGATTTAGTAACTGATGTCTCCAAATGCTTGAGTGAGGGCAGATGAAGAAGAGAAACATGAAACAGCCCCCAGATGTCAACTGATTCCACATGACAAAGGCTGGCTGTGTGAGGCAATAAATGTGTTCTGCCGACATCGGGCTGAGCAGTGCCAATATGGACATCTTCAGAAAAATAACGAGCCAACGTGGCCATTTCTCTGGGCCTTGTCTTCTCTCCTTCCAACTGAGTTGCATTTTTTACTCCCGATTTGGAAGCTATTTACAGTACATCTCAACAAGCCAGCCCGTGGTGCTGGCTCTACTTTCTTTTGGAAATATTAGAATTTGTCCCCTGGGAGAGTCAGAACAATTGTTTGTTAGTTTAAAATAAATCATACATTTGATCATGATTGTGCAAGACTCTCTCCTTCTCCCTAAAGTCTCCATCTCAGGGCTGGTGGAAAGGGAGATGCCCACTGGGAGACTAAAAGCAGCACCATTGTCTATGGGGACATACTGTCTCTTATCTGGAGATAAAAGAGCCAAGAAAAGAAGCAAAATAACACTAGAGGGATTGCCTGAAGTGTAACTGATGGCTTTTACCAAGAAATGAAATCAAAGGGGGAAATAATTAACCATCAGTGGGAGGGGCTGGGGGAGTAATACCCAAGCCAACTTTTCCCTCTCTCTGGTGGATCCTGTGAAGTAACTAAGGGCAGGCAAAGCAGGCAGGAGTTGTGCAAAACCCACAGACACCCCAAACAGAGATTTCAACAACTCCAGCCCAGCTCAGTGATTGTTGCATTGTGTCCCTTTGTCTAGGCATCAGCCTGGACCTTTCCTCTGATCATATGAAAAACATTTCTTGTCTGAATCACACAAATAATTCCTTATTTCTTCTCCAGTCACACATTCTCTCTGGACAATCTCATTCATCTTTGAAGCCCAATACCACATGCAGGAGGATGAAACCTCATTTATACATTGTAGACTCAGCCTCCTTTCTGGGCACTAATTATTTCTGTAAAGTCATGCCTGATTGTCTCAAAGATACCTTAAACACAATGGATTCCAAACCAACCCCATCATTTCACCCAAGACTGTATCTCCTCCTTCCTGATATCTTAGTCAATGGTCACCATATGCGCAGTCTTTTAAACTCAAAATATGTCCATGTTACTACATAATTATTGTTCTAAAGCCTTGATCATAGCAGACCTCTTTGAAAAAGGGCAAAATACACATCCCAGCCTGGAGTGATCAGCTTCCTAAAGTCTCAGAGCTGTGCAGATTGTCTTTGTTACCTTATTTGCACTCTCTGAGGCATTCAATGCCTTTGACCACTACCCTCTTACTGGAACGTCTTCCTTAATTCTTGTAACCTTCTATTTCTTTATCTATTCTCTTTGCAAGTTTTCTTGCTTTGGCTCTTTCTCCTTACTCCCTTTAGTAATATTATTCCCCAATAAAGGTATTATCTAATCTCCCTTGTCACTCTACATTAGCGTGCCTAAGAAACACGCTGGGAGCTCCTTATTTAGTAGATCTGAGATTTGTATTTTTACCAAGCTCTGGGATTCTAATTCAAGTGGTATGCAACACTATTTTATATACAGTTTGTGAGATAAACAATTGCAAGGTAGTACTATATTTATAAACAGTATGCATACTATAAAATGCCTGCAACCTATATTTCTCCTAACAGAGCTGAGTCACAGAGACTGTCTAGATGTTCACCAAACCTACTTCCTATTCTTCTAAGACATGCAGCTCCTGTATAGTCCCTGTGGCCATATGGCTGAGTTCTAACCTGTGAGTGGAAGTAATATACCCATGAAAACCTTACATATATGTGTCTCCAGGCTCTTTTTCTCTTCTAGCTGCCTGGAATGGAGTCTATATCTGTGGAAAACTGGAAAGTAATATGATGAAAATGACAGAAGCTGTGTCATCTTGAATCATTAAAATACTGCATGGAGAAGGATTTCCCTGCTGCCCTGTTCACTTCTCCCAGCATTATTCAATGACCAAGAAACAAACATATTGTTCCAAACCATTGAAATTTTGGTGTTATTTGTTATTGCAGCTGATATTTTGCTAATACAGTTAGATGAGAGGTAACAGTAAATCTGCCATTCCTTATGTGTATCTCAAGAATATCTGACTACTTTCTGATCTTCCATGCTGTGATGGTTAATATTGAGGGTCAATTTGATTGGATTGAAGGATGCAAACTATTGTTTCTGGGAGTGTTTGTGAAGGTGTTGCCAAAGGAGATTAACATTTGAGTCAGCAGACTAGGAAAGGCAGACCCACCCTGAAGCTGGGTGGGCACAATCTAATCAGCTGCTGGCACAGCTAGGATAAAAGCAGGCAGAGGAACATGGAAGGACTGGACTTGCTAAGTCTTCTGGCCTCCATCTTTCTGCCATGCTCTCAGGATGCTTTCTGCCCTCAAACATCAGACTCCAAGTTCTTCAGCTTTTGGACTCGTGAACCTACACCAGTGATTTTCCAAGGGTTCTCAGGCCTTTGCCCAGAGACTGAAGGCTGCACTGTTGACTTCCCTACTTTTGAGGCATTGGGACTCGGACTGGCTTCCTGACTCCTCAGCTTGCAGATGGCCTATTGTGGGACTTCACCTTGTGATCATGTGAGTCAATTCTCCTAATAAACTCCCTTTCATATATACATCTATCTTACCAGTTCTGTCCTTTTAGAGAACGTTGACTAACACACATGCCACCTGGATTTTTAGTCACTGTAAACTTGCTTTGCCTAAGTGTTATTAATTTATCTTGTCTCACAGATACCTCTGGAAGCTTGGTGAAGCCTATGGATAGCTTACAAAAGAAAATGTTTTTAAATACTTAAACAATATAGGATTACAAAACAAACCCTAATTTGATTGAAATAGTTATCACAGTCTGAAAAAATAAAATTTATGAATAGCTATTAACATGTGAAGCAGAAAAACAACACATTTAAAGTGTAAGCAAGTTAGAAGGGGATCTTATTTTTTCTAGACATTTCAATATGAAGGCTGGCTAGTCTTGCATTGAATAAGAATATTGAACTATGAGATGGTCTTTGTCAAGGCAATACACATGTCATGTTGGGCATTTAGTCAGTGTTGATTTTTTTGTTTGTTTGTTTTGATGGCTGCCAAGTGCAGAAATCCCAATTCACAAAGATATATTGAGGCATTTGGAACAAAAGCTTCTATAGATAGTATTATAAGACCAGGAGAGGCTTCTCTCAAGAAATGCCAGAATTCTCCAAGGATTTTTGAGTTAGAATCCAATGTAGTAAGATTTTAGTTTTAAGATCAATGAGCTCATATTTGGCCAGATTAACATCTTTCAGATACAGGTTTGTATCAGAAACTGTTCAGCAACACATAATGAAAATGAGTCATTTCCTTCCACATATTGATCAGCAAATGATTGGAGAGAGAGAATGTATTGCAGATGTCTGGGTAACCAGTAGTTGGTAACTAAACAATATCTGGCCTTGGATTGCTTGGACATTGGCTGACAACATTGCGCAATGATCAACTGTTAGGTCTAATAGCTGCCATAGTTCAAACGAATTCTGAGATCTATTTTCTTAACGTATTTTCTTTTGAGGCAGGGTATCACTCCCATGCTGGAGTGCAGTGGTGCAATTATGGCTCACTGCAGCCTCAACTTGCTGGGCTCAGATGATCCTCCCACCTCAGCCTTTTGAGTAGCTGGCACTACAGGTGCATGCTACTATGCCTAGCTAATTTTTTTGTACTTTTAGTAGAGGTGAGGTTTTACCATGTTTCCCAGGCTGGTCTAGAATTACTAGGCTTAAGCAATCCACTCACCTCAGCCTCCAAAAGTGCTGGGGTTACAGACGTGAACCACTGCACTCAACCTTCTTAGCATATTTTAAAGTGCATAATACTATCCTTTTAATTATAGGTACTATGGTGTACAGCAGATCTCTAGAACTTACTCACTTGTGTAACTAAAACTTTATTCTTATTGAGCAACAATTCCTCATTTCCCCCTACTCCTAGTTTCTGTAAACCACCATTCTATTTTCTGCTTCTATGAGTTTGACAATTTAATTAATTGATTTTTTCCATAAGTTATTGGGGTACAGGTTGTATATGGTTACATGAGTAAGTTCTTTAGTGGTGATTTGTGAGATTTTGGTGCACTCATCACCCGAGTAGTATACACTGCACCATATTTGTAGTCTTTTATCCCTCGTTCCCCTCCCATTCTTTCCCCCAAGTCCCCAAAGTCCATTGTATCATTCTTACACCTTTGCATCCTCACAGCTTAGCTCTCACATATCAGTGAGAACATACGATGTTTGGTTTTCCATTCCTGAGTGGCATCACTTAGAATAATATTCTCCAATCTCATCCAAGTCACTGCAAATGCTGTTAATTCATTCCTTTTTTATGGCTGCATAGTATTCTATCATATATATGTACATACATATGTACATGTATGTGTATATATGTACACACACACACACACACATACATACCACAGTTTCTTTATCCACTCGTTGATTGAGGGGCATTTGGGTTGGTTCCACGATTTTGCAATTGTAAATTGTGCTGCTATAAACATACATGTGCAAGTGTGTTTTTTGAGTAATGACTTCTTTTCCTCTGGGTAGCTACCCAGTAGTGGGATTGCTGGATCAAATGGTAGTTCTTCTTTTAGTTCTTTAAGGCATTTTTACACTGTTTTCCATGGTGGCTGCACTAGTTACATTCCTACCAGCAGTGTAGAAGTGTTCTCTGTTCACTGCATCCAGGCCAACATCTACTGATTTTTTAAATTTTTTGATTATGACCATTCTCACAGGAGTAAGGTGGTATTACATTGTGATTTTGATTTGCAGTTCCCTTATTATTAGTGATGTTGAGCATTTTTTCATATGTTTGTTGGCCATTTCTGTATCTTCTTGTAAGAATTGTCTATTCATGTCCTTAGCCCACTTTTTGATGCGGTTGTTTTTTCTAACTGATTTGTTTGAGTCTGTTGTAGATTCTGGATATTACTCTTTTGTCAGATATATAGACTATGAAGGTATCTGCACTCTGTGGGTTGTCTGTTTACTTTGCTGATTGCTCCTTTTGCCATGCAAAAGCTCTTTAGTTTATTGATTACTTTATCACTTAAACCTCTTCATTTTTTCCCCTTTATAAAGTTTTATTTTAGGTTCGGGGGGTACATGTGTAGGTTTGTTACATGGGTAAATTGTGTATAATGGGGGTTCATGTGCAAATGATTTCATCACCCGGGTAGTGAGCATAGTACCCAATAGGTAGTTTTTTGACACTCATTCTCCTCCCACCTTCCACCCTCAAGTAGGTCACAATGTCTATTGTTCCCCTCTTTGTGTCCATGTGTACTCAATGTTCAGCTCCCACTTATAAGAGAGTACATGCAGTGTTTGGTTTTCTGTTTTTGCATTAATTTGCTTAGGATAATGGCCTCCAGCTGTATCCGTGTTGCTGCAAAGGACATGATTTCATTTGTTTTTATGGCTGCATGTTATTCCATAATGTATATGTACCACATTTTCTTCATCCACTCCACTGTTGGTGATTAACATCTAGGTTAATTCTGTGCCTTTGCTACTGTGAGTAGTGTTGTGATAAACATACACATGCATGTGTTTTTTTTGGTAGAACGATTTATATTCCTTTGGATGTATACTCAGTAATGGAATTGCTGGGTTGAATGGTAGTTCTGTTTTAAGTTCTTTGAGAAATCTCCACTACTGGATTTCAAATTATACTACAAGGCTACAGTAAGCAAAATGGAATGATACTGGTACAAAAACAGACATACAGACCAATAGAGCAAGTTAGAGAACCCAGATATAAAGTTGCCCACCTACAGCCATCTGATCTGTGATAAAGTCAATAATAACAAGCAAGAGAAAAGAACTCCCTATTCAATAAATGGTGTTGGGATAAGTGGCTAGCCACAGGCAGAAGAATGAAACTAGACCCCTGCCTTTCACCATATACAAAAATCAACCCAAGATAGATTAAAGACTTAGATGTAAGACCTAAAACTCTAAAAGTCCTAAAGGACCTACGACATACCATTCTGGATATAGGCCTTGGCACAGATTTCATGAGGAAGTCTCCAAAAGCAATTGCAACGAAAACAAAATAGACAAGTAGGTCCAAATCAAATGAAGAGCTTCTGCAGAGCAAAAGAAACTATCAACAGAGTAAACAGACAACCTACAGGATGAGAGAAAATATTTGCAAACTATGCATCCGACAAGGGTCTAATATCCAGAATCTATAAGCAACTTAAACAAATCAAAAAGCAAAAAATCAAACAGCCCCATTAAAAATGGGCAAAGGACATGGACAATTCTAAAAAGAAGACATACGTATAACTATCAATATGAAAAAATGCTTAACATTACTAATCATTAGAGAAATGCAAATCAAAACCACAATGAGATACCATCTCATATAAGTCAGAATAGCTATTATTAAAATGTCAGAAAATAATAGATGCAGGCAAGGCTGTAGGGAAAAGGGAATGCTTATATATGGTTTGCGGTAATACAAATTAGTTCAGCCACTGTGGAAAGAAGTTTAGAGATTTTGCAAAGAGTTTGACAATTTTAGATATCTCATATAACTGGAGTCATGCAATATTTATCCTTCTGTGACTGGCTTATTTCATGTCACATAATGTCCTCTGGGTTCATATGTGTGTCCCAAGTAGTAGGGTTTTCTTATTTTTTTAAGCTGGAGAATATTATATTTTGTTTATATACCACATTTTCTTTGTTCATTCATCTTTCTATGGGTAGTTTGGTTGTTTCCTTATCTTGACTAGTGTGAATAATGCAGCAATGAACATGGGAGTGCAAAGGTATCTTTGAGATCCTGATTCTAATGCTTTTGTGGATACATACCTACAAGTAGGATTGGGGGATAGATCCCATGTTGTGTTCTCACCACAAGTCAAAAACAACACAAGGAAATTTTGTAAATGATAGATATGTTTAATACCTGGATTCTGGTTATGGCATCACAGGTGTAAAAATATGCCTAAACTCATCAAAATATATACATAAAATACGTGCAAATTTTGTATATCAATTATATCTCAATAAAGCTAAAATATTTTGAAATATCTGCCACAATTGTAATGCAATAGGGTAATATCTCGTATTGGCAAGAAGTCACAAGTTCTGCTAATACTCCCATGGCTTATTGTCTACATTTATAAGGAGAGGAAATGCTAAATTTTAGTTAAAACTATAGAAAATAAAGGTATAATATTGTTTCTCTCCCAAGTCCAAGAACCCACTGAATTTTATTCGTGGATACCTTGGAGAAAAGTATAGGCTCATGGTAGAAACTTTTGCTCTAGCCCTTGAAATTGCATTGTGCTGAGATGGAAAGCTCTTCTTGCCCATGCTGCAGGCTATGCATGGGATTTGGCTCTTATGTGGCCAGGCATGTTTCCTGAAATGCAGAAACAATTCACTTTTCGTCTTCTTCTAGCTCAAATGGCCTCTTCTACTTTTTTCCCTGATGTTTACTCTATGGCAGAAGCCCCTACCAAAAGAATAAACTTCTAGGACCCAGGCTCCAAGCCAGGCCACATACACTCCAGTCTTGCCAGTGTCAGGCTTCTCTTTCTTACTGTCTGCTCAGTGATGGGACTGGAGACCCCCTTCAAGTTGCTTGCTATCTCATTTCTTCCTTGAAAGTCTTTGCTATAGAAAATAAACAGTGCTATGTAAAATGAAGTGGGATTAACTTATACAGATACAAAAATGCAAACAAGTACCATTGTTTACCCTGTGTGTCCTTCCTTAGAAAAAATAGTTAACCTAAGAATTAGTTTTAGTACGTGCGCGCACGCGCGCGCGCACACACACACACACACACACACACACACACACACAAGAGTCAGAAAAATTTGGCATTATCAGCAAATCAGATTTCTCACGTGAGACATTCACAAGATCATGAGCTACAAGAAGAGGAGAATTGAGTCTTACATATCTCTGAATCCCTGGTACCAGGCTCAATGATTAACACAGAGCATGTACTCAGTAAATGTTTGTTAAAGTGAACTACAGCCTGTTAGGTTAGGAATGATTTCAAAATATCTTGGTCTGTCAAATATCTATAATAACTGGCACAATTAGTTTGTAACTGAAGTAAGATTAGTTGAATATAGTAGAGTCTTTCAGTAATCTTGTAGCCTTGGAAAATTAGTTAAGCCATCTGTGCCTCACTTACCCCATTGGTAAAATGGGGATGATAATGCCTGACCCTTAGAATTGTGAGGATTAAATGAGGTAGCACAGGGAATGTTCAGAGAATGATACTTGTCACATAGCAGGCACTCTGCAAACTTAAGCTATTGCAATTATCACTAGACGTAGTGGTTTTCATAGTAGGTATTTCACAGTATTCATTTCATCACTATAAGAAGCATCAAGGAGTACTAAAATGCTTGGGGCTTTCTTCTACAATAAATTATATTTATTGTAGGTAAATCTAAATAAATTTATTATTCTACAATAAATAGATCTGAGTGCTTCTTAAACTCTTGTATATGAGTTTGAGTTCACCTTGTCTTCCACCTTCTTTGCCTACCAGCCAGCTGTCACTGAGGTACTCAGTGTCCTGTTCCTAAAGTTCCCCTTTAAATAGAAATTTCTAATTTGACTATGAACTTGGAATCAAGATAATGCAAGAGGGCCAGGCATGGTGGTTCATGCCTATAATCCTAGCACTTTGGGAGGCAAGGAGGGAGGATCACTTGAGACCAGGAGTTCAAGATAAGCCTGGGCAGCATAGCAAGAGCCAATCTCTACAAATAAAAAATAAAAATAAGAAAAACTATCCACATGTGATGGTGTGCACCTGTAGTACAGTTACACAGGAGGCTGAGGCAGGAGGATCACTTGGGCCCAGGATCCAGGGTTACAGTGATTGCACCACAGCACGCCAGCCTGGGCAACAGAGCGACAACCTGTTCTTTATAAAGTGTCTATTTTCTGGACATCTGGGTATCTGGAAATAATTGTTTTCTGGATCAATGATGAATATCCCTGTGATATTTGTGTTATAGCTGTACGTTTGTATGTGTACTAGCATCACTTTCCTTTCACTCTCTTTATCATGATTGCGTTTCCCATCCTCACCCTTGGTCATCAGGCAACAAACTTGCTCAAAGCACCACAAGGCCATGGTTGGAAAACAGAGAACTGAGTGATTTCAGGGATCAGGAGCTACTTCAGTAGTCTATGATTTATGTACGTGAACAATTCCAGATCTCGGGTATATTTAGAGATGAGGGACACTGGCCAGACTCTATGGTGTCATTTCTTCTTATACTTTGAATTCCAACTCATATAACAAAGAATGATGTTTTTCCTTGTCAATGCGTTGCCATGCTCAATGTGATGGCTGGCTCCTGCTAGTGGGCAGAGACAGGGCTATGGCTCAGCCCCACTGGTAGGTGTGACTATGGCTACATAGTCCCACCTGGTTCAGTTAAGGGCAAATACCAGGATGTTTAGCTCTGCAGGTGCTTGTGTCATTCTTCATGTATTTCCTGCTGTCTAACCAGTCGGTAATATAAAGTTTATAAATCTAACTCCAAGGTGGAGACAAGTTGGATGGAAGGTTGTGTGTTTAGGAAGAATATGCCTAAGGGACTTTTAAACAGAACAGAATTGAGTTGTTTGTGTCACTGTTTTATGGCTCTGGATACTCTGTTCTAGCTGGACAAGAATTCAGGATTTATGGTGACATCCAGCTAAAGAATGGTATATTTTTAACATGCTCACATGTCACTTTCCAGCTAAGGGAGGCTTCTCATGGTTCCTGCTGCCTTGGCTGGACCAGTTTCCCTTCTGGCCTCCTGAACAGGGCAGTATCTTAAGAATGTGAGCCTTCCTAGGATGAGACTTGCTGTTTTTCCTGTGTATCAGCAGCATGGCCAGACAAGAAGAAGATCGCATGGAAACAGGAGCATCTGCTTTGGGGAAATATGGCACAGTGGAAAGTTTGTGAGATTAGAAACTATAAATTCTGGCTTCAGGACTCAACTCCATCACTGAGCTAACAATGTGATGTGCCGTAAGCATATGTCTGGACCTCTTTGGGGATCAGTGTGGTAACCATGGAAGCATGCATGCCACTCAGATCTTCCTTAAGGAGGAAACTTGTGGTGAGAATTGATGAGCTGATATCTCCAAGCTGCCACAGCCCCATGCCTACCATGGCATCCTTGCCAAGGCCACACCCTTTCTGAGATGCTCCCAATGACTGAGCACAGCCAGGGTAAAGAGCCAAGCCCAGCAGTCCTGCCCGACACAGGGCTTCTTTAATGAGTAGAATGTGCTGTCGGGCTCCCTGTTGTCTGGCTGGCACTCCAGCGCTGCACTGGAGTCTGCAATTCTTCCTATACCATCCTTCCTCCTCCTACCTACTCTCCCTTTTCAAGTATCAGATTTGCATCCCACTCTGCCGACTACTCCTGCCTGTTCCTGCTCCTTTTCCCTTTTTTCTTCACAGGAGTTTTCCCCAATAATTCTCATGCACACAAAACTCCATTTTGGTACCTGCTTCTCGGAGCACCTGAACTGACACAGAGTGAATGTACGTGATTTTTTTGCCTACCTGGTACATTTTCCCCCTTCTTATTCAATGCCCTTAGAGATCCAACCACCTTATTGCTCTTCTCCATCTGCAAACATGAGCTAATGTGAGACCATTGCATGTACATCCTGCAACCTCATCTTGTTGCTGGATAGGTGGGCATGGGCACCAGGTCAGATATTGACCTTAATTACTGTGCTCATCTTTCTGGTCAAAGTGGCTCGGGTGGGCATGGGACTGAAACCAGTCCATCAGAGTCCTTCCGTGGGGCATGGCACACTGACATTTAGAGACAGAGTTTTCTCTTTCCTGTTGAAGGTGGGCTCAGGGTGTGAACTGAGAACTTCTGGAAACCAGGCTTCTTACCACAGAGAAAAGACTGAGACAAGGAAGCCAATGGTCAGAGAAGAGGAGAAGCAATCACTGGGGTCCAGAGCCCTGGTCAGGGGCTCACTGAGTTTCCCAGATTCCAATAGTTTTTCCTTTGAGTCTAAAATCTACTCCAGAATTTTCCCACTATATCCCCTGCCTTTAATTATTTTTTTAACTTAAGTTGGTTTAATTAGATTTCTGTTGCTTCCACCTGAAATAATTTTCAGTAACAGAATCTGTTTCTAATAGATTGATTCTATAAATTAGTTCTGTAAACTGAAGTTGATTTTACCTTAAACATGGAATGAAATGTAGGGTGATACGAAACAGTAACAAACCCAGGCATGAAACAGGCAGTCAATCAATACTTTTTTAATGAAATTGTAGAAACAAAGTGAGAGAGCCCAGGTCCAGAAATAAGGATATGGTTTTCAAAAAGGCGTAATAGTGCTTGGAACATTATAAACTTGCAGTAAATAATTTGTTGACCACAACTAAGAATATAAAAATCGCTAGTTTCGCTACAAGCTTGTTTTACCAGATTACCTGCGCTTCTTAATGACAGGTCAAAGTGGCTGAGAATGGCAAACTTTCTGAAACTGCAAGCCACCATCTGCTTTCAAGTCAGAATCCACCAGCTGCAGAAGAAGAGAGGGGAGAAAGGCAGCAAGGTCTGGAGGCAGTCAGAGGGAGTGAGAAGAGGCAAGAGAAATAACTGTATGGGGGTAGAGAACAGGGCATCCAGGAACAGTCGGCCACTCGTGGCCTTTTGGATCCTTTCAATCTAAGGAACCTCAATCCAGGGCCAGATCAAGATGCATGGGTTCTCCAGACAAACCAATAGGTTGGCTCCCCATCAAGCCAATATCTTTTCCATGTTTGTTCAACAGTTATTGCAGGCACGGCCTGGGTGAGTTGGTGTCAGCGGGGAATGTTGTTGCTATTGATGACTTTCATGCCAGGCCACTGCTTGGTTTGACAAACAGAGTTGATTTACTCATGATCTGCATGTCAGGAGTCCCATAGGGAGGGCAGGGTAAATTGGCAGTACCTTGTGACTTGGTTGGTGTCAGCCTATCTTCTAGGTAGGAAATATGAGAATAATCTGTAGGTTATTCTCACCAAGGAGGAATACCAAGGAGGAATAACTGGAGAGGAGACTTGGAGGAAACTTTCCTCTGATTGCCTGTTAGGAGACAGCCCAGGGCAGCAGACAGGAAGGTTTGGGGAGGGCATGGCCAGGAGGACTAGCTTCTTCATACATATTATCCAGCTTCCTGTGTTTCTATCTCTACCCATCACTTATCCTTCAGTCTCTCATGTACTTTATATTGAAATAGTCACAGTGAACTGCCTTGATTTATAATGGAGGAGTAAACAGGTGCTGTATAAAACTTAGCCCTGGACCCGCAAGTACCCTGTGCATTTTCTTTTAAGTTTATGGAAGGATGTAATTAAAATCTTTGGGTGGTCAACTTACCATCATAAATCATAACCAGGTATGAATGAGAGCAGGGCACCACAAGAAGGTATGCATATGCAGAGAGATAAAGCAGAGTATGCTGACCTAGAAGTGCATGTGCCCTGTGTGCTAGATTCAATCGGGGGAGGCTCCACTTCACAGGCAGTAGGGAGCATCTCCTGGTGACAGCCCAGAGCATCAACAGTGCGCTGAACACATCAAATGAGCTCTGATTAATAGCATTTGGACACAGCAGTGATAGAAACATGGACCCCAGAGAGCACTCTCCAAAGAAGCTCACATTCTAATGGAATTAGACAGAGGTACACAAAACAAGTACAAAGCAGAAGGAAGGCAGGAGAAGGGTCTGATAGTTCTGACTAGGAAAATGAAAGAAACTGTCAGAGAAGAGGTGGCATTGAGTGGGACAATGAATGACAGGTGAGGATTCAATACAGAGGACAGGGAGAGTGGGAAGGCAATTCATGCTTAGGTACTAGCATGTCTAGAATCAGAAGACATGAAATTAAAGCAAAAAAACTGATATCAGCAGGCTGTGGCTTTGGAAATATGAATTATACTAGCAAACTTCTCACTTATGCTACTTTATTTTCCCATGGTCCCTGGAGGCTGTATGTCTACTTAGAACTCTTCTCCTCATTTGCCCCATGGAGCAAGAAGTTGGTGTCCTTCTCTACTACTTGAGCAGAGATGGGCCCTTATCTGGTGCTCAGTGAGGCCTGATCTGTGGGTGGATATTCAGAGTCTGCAGAAGAAAAAGCAGAAATGATTTCAGCCAGCCTGGGACTGCTCTAAGCAAGATGTTTTCCTAGGATGGTATCCCAGTCTCAAAAGGGCTGGGTCACAATGTGGTACAAAACTCTAGGGAACAGCGTCACAGCTGCCCTGTGTCTATTATAATATTAGTCCATTGTTGATGCAGCAAGCCTCTACTTTTCAGTTTACTTTGGGTCTTGGACATGGAAGCAGAGCTTGAAGCCACCACACTTTCACATGGACTTTTGCCAGTTGGATGGTTACTGAGTAAAGCAAGTCCAGATCTTTGCTAATATATTTACAGTGCAAGCATTGAACCCACTCTTTTGTTCTTTTTTCCTCTAATAGGTTCTTGAAGTCACCTTCAGAATGTTTGGGCTGTGTGAGCTGTGAGTTTGGAAGGGAACTGTCTCATTTCTTTTCCCTACAGAAATTTGCCGTTCTTTGAATAAATAATCAGGGAGGTCTTTGCAGACAATTCTGTCCTCTGGTTGAAAATGAAAACATCCTTGCAACTTTACATCATGTTTTCCTGTCCACTGATATTGCTAATGCTGACATGTAACAGGTAATAAATACATGCCCATTAAGTGACTTCTCAACTGATGGGCTAATGGAGTTGTCCCAGAGTTTGTTTTCCTTTATTTTCAAAATCACTCCTCCATTCTAAGTGCCCCAGTCACCTACCTTGTTGACAGGGCCACCTCATTGCACTCTGAGGCCCCTTGCTTGCCATCCATGTCACCTCTATTGCCAGGGAGCAAATATACGGTATTTGTTGTCCACTCTGATTAGAGTGGTATTTACTTTGTTCCTGCCAAAGATTTATGTTTCAGTCAGCCCAGTTTTCTCAGTTTTGGCAAATCCTGGTTGACATATCTCAATTACAACCTAATGACTCATATTGCAGCATCTCCTGATTTAAAATTAGAACAACAGATTGGATTTGTTAAATTGAAGAGAGCTGGGAAAGTAAAGCCAATCCTGCATGCTCAGTGACAGTCTCTGTAGTCTGTGGTGCCACAAGCAAATCTGAAAGGCGGAGGGACCTAGAAGAAAAGAGTTTAATCCATTAGGGGTTTTCATAGCTTAGCCTGAGTTGGGTGAGTAATTACACTGTGTAAGATTCTGTGGAGTGGTCATTGTGCTTATGAAAATCCTCTTAAATTGTGCAGTAGTAACAAATTAATCCCAGAAGTCTCAGGAATTAATATATTTATCTGCTTCCACATCATATCCAACACAAGTCAGAGATGGATTTCAACCAGCTCAAGGACCTAGGCAGAACGAGGCTCCCTTCTCTGGTCTTTGTGGCAGCAAAGGAGAGAGATTAAATAATTTCACAAGGGCTTTTCACTGTTTCAGCCAAGAAATGACACTTGTTACTTCTGCTCATATTTCTTTTTTTTTTTATTATACTTTAAGTTCTAGGGTACATATGCATAATGTGCAGGTTTGTTACATATGTATACCTGTGCCATGTTGGTGTGCTGCACCCATCAACTCGTCAGCACCCATCAATTCATCATTTATATCAGGTATAACTCCCCAATGCAATCCCTCCCCCCTGCCCCCTCCCCATGATAGGCCCCAGTGTGTGATGTTCCCCTTCCCGAGTTCAAGTGAACTCATTGTTCAGTTCCCACCTATGAGTGAGAACATGCGGTGTTTGGTTTTCTCTTCTTGTGATA
>NC_045448.1:18386957-18564638 GCF_002776525.5 Piliocolobus tephrosceles
GAGAGAGAGAGAATGGGCAGGACCCCTGTCCTGGAAAGAACAAATGAATTATTTTGCTCATAGAGGGTCATGAAACGATTAAACTTATAAATCTCTAAGTGACAGTCACATTCCTAGCTGTCAAGCTGTCATTGGGGCAAAATTTTCTATGCCCTATGATGCCAAAATGCTGTTTTCACTCCAGCACTAGAGAGGTACTCACTAAATCATGACCTACTGACAAGAAACCTATTAGTTCCATAAAGAGAATGATGTACTCTCCCTATAGCACCACTATCTCCATTGGGATCCAGCTGGAGTCAGACTAATATTTCAGCATTGTTTCTACAAACAGAAGGGACATGTTAAGAACCAGATTCTTGCTTTTCTTTTTAAGAAGGATAAATGCTTGACACCAAAAACACAAGCAACAAAATAAAAAAATAGATATGTTGAATTTCATCAAAGTTAAAAATATTGTGTTTCAAAATACATCAAGAACGTAATTGGAAAAAAGTTTTTGCAGATCACATATCTATACCTGGAATATAAAAAGATCACTCAGAACTCAGTAATTTAAAAAAAAACCCAGTTAAAAATGAGCAAATGATCTGAATAGATATTTCTCCAAATAAGATATAAAAACGATCCATAAGCACAGAAGATGCTTCATATCATTGATTCCTGACTTCATGTTCTTACCACTCCTGATCTAAGCAACTGCTAACCTATTTTCTGTCTCTACAAATTTTTCTATTCTGATTATATTATATAAATGGAATCAAACAATGTTTTTTGTGTGACTAGTTTATTTCATTTATTCATCCATGTTGTACTATGTAAAAATATTTTGTTTTATGGTCAAATAATATTCCTTTGTATGGATATATCCCATTTTCTTTCCTATCAGTTGAGGGACCTTTGGGTTGTTTCTGCTCTTTAGCTAATATAGGTAAAGTTGCTATGAACATTCATGTACAAGGGTTTATGTAGTTGTATGTTTTAATTTGTCCTGGATATATACCTAAAAGTAGAATTTCTGGATCATATGATAACTTTATGTTATCATGTGATAACATAAAGTTAGCCAGGCGTGGTGGTGGGCGCCTGTAGTCCTGGCTGCTAGGGAAACTCCCAAACTCTTTAGCAAGATGGCTCTAACATTTTACATTCTTGTCAGCAATGTAGGAGGGCTCCATTTCTTCCACATCATTGTCAATACTTGTCATCATCTGGCTTTTTTATTATACCCATCCAAGTGGATGGGAAGTGATATCCCATCACAGTTTTGATTTGTATTTACCCAATAACTAATGATGTTGGGCATCTTTTCATGAGCTTATTGACCATTTCTATATTGTCTTTGGAGAATGTTCTATTCAAATTCTTGTCCATTTAAAAAATATGTTATTTGTCTTTTTATAAATGAGTTTTAAGACATTTTTGTACATTCTGAATACAAATTCATTGTCATATATAAGATTTGAAAATATCTTCTATTCTGTGGGTTGTCTTTTCATTTTCTTTATGACATAGTTTGCAGTATAAAGATCTTAAATTTATATGGCCCAATTTGTCTATATGTTCATTGTCACTTTTGCTCTGGTTTCATATTTAAGAAATCATTCCTTAACCCAAGTTCACATAGAATCATTTCCTTTATTTATAACAATTTTATGGTTGTAACTCATATTTAGGTATATAATTTATTTTGGGCTGGTTTATATATGATTTGAGGTTGAGGTCCAAATTATTGATATGATTAGATTTACTTGTGCCATTTTGCTTTTTCCTCCTATAAGTAGTGTAACATTTTAATTGCTTCAGTGATTTTTAATTATATTTTTGAGTTATTTTCTTAGTGATTAATCTCAGGTTTACCATATGCATCTTAACTTCTTAGAATCCATAGTGCAGCATCACTTCACTTTCTCCCTACTTTTTACAACTTTTATATATCTCATGTTGATATATATTATAAATCTAATATTGTTATAATTATTACTATTATTCTTTTAAATAATATGAGCAAATAAAAGATACCAAATATATATATATGTATAATGTTTGTTAAATTGACTATCTTATCAACCCTTCCTGGTTCTTTGCAGTTTTTTCTGTGGGTTTAAGTTACCAACTGTTGTGTCATTTTTGTACATCAATACAACTAATTATTGTCAAATAAGTTACATTTCTACATATTTTAGCCCCAATGATATAATTATATACATATTGACTTACGCTTTTTAAATCAAGAGAAAGGAGAAAAAATATTCAATTATACTTTTTTTTTTTTTTTTACAAAGCTATCACTACCAATATTTCTTTTCTATGTGTATTAAAATTACCAACTGGTATCTCCTGCTTTTAGCCTGAAGGACTTCTTTTAGTATTTTACATATTAAAGGTCTGCTATCAACAAATATGTTCAATTTTTGTTTACCTGGGAATATCTTTATTTTGCCTTCATTTTTCAATGACAGTTTTACTAAATATAAGATTCTTGGTTAACATTTTAACTTTCAACATTTTCCCCCTACCTTCTGGCTACTTTGTTTCTGATATTCTAGCTGTTAATCTTATTGTGGTTCCCTTGTATGTACTAAGCCATTTTTTTTCCTTGCTTTAATATTTTCTCTTGTTTTGCTTTCAACTTCTGTTATGATGTGTCTGGGTGGATCTTCAGTATAGTGGTAGTTCTACCCAGAGAGGAAGTAGACCATAAAGGAAAAGAGCTCTAGAGCTTGTCAGGTTAGTCATTGTACAGAAGATAGGAATGGGATGCATAGGAATGGGATGCACTTTTTTTCTGAAGTTCCCCAACTCTGTAAGTAAGTATGAAGTAGGTGAATGAGTAGGAAGACCATAGTCTCCTGTACTAGCCTCTCCTGATGTAGAACTTTTACCCTATGAACTAACTGAGACAAGGGCACTTGGGGGCCCATTATTCTTGACCTCCTGGTCCTGGAGTAGCGTTTCTACAACAGAGGTCTTGGGGAATTAGAAATGCCAGCATCCTTCCCCTCCTGGGGTGAAACCATACACCAGTACTTATCGAAGCCCTGAGCTGTGAGGTTTCTATGCTACCAAGCTGCTGTGTGTTTGGCAGCTAGGGGCAATAATGGTGTGGACTGTAGCTAAATACCACAGACTCTCCACATTCTTACTGAAAGTTGGTACAATTTCTTGCTTGAATGCCTCTCCATTTCCTGTATGGCCTTAGGACAATTTCTGGAGACTTTCAATATGTAGTTTTTAAATTTCCACTGGTTAGTTTTTTTTTTTCCTCTGGAAGACAGGTTCATTGAGCTCCCTATCTGTATTCTCTCTGTCCTGAGAGAGCTAATTTTAAAGTTAAAGCTAAATAGGGGAAATCAGTTCTGTGTGCGTTTATATTTATTTTATTTCTCTTTTACTCAGCTACTTTCATAGGCTCCCCACTGCCTGAGTCTACATTATTTATGCTAAGAGCCAAGGTCCTGCATAATTTGGTCTGTGAATTCTTTCCTAGTATCTGCAATATTTATATTTCATAACACCTTCACTTCATGCAAGTTGGTTCACTTATCTTCTGTTATTGTTCATATATTTTAGTCTTTGTTTATGATCTCTGTCTTTTTGGCCAAAGTATTCAAATTTATTATTCATGGCCAATTCCAGATGGTCAGAGACCAGGAAAGTTAATAAGATCTCCCATTCACCAGAGTATCAGCACCATTTAAACCAGACTGTTCTGTGCTGGTCCTTACTTTATTATGTGCATGCTATAGGTATACAGCTTAGTTTTGTTGCTGTTGTTGTTGTTGTTGTTGTTGTTTTGAGATGGAGTCTTGCTCTGTCACCCAGGCTGGAGTGCAATGGCGGGATCTCAGCTCACTGCAAGCTCTGCCTCCTGGGTTCACGCCATTCTCCTCCCTCAGCCTCCCGAGCATCCAGGACTACAGGTGCCTGCCACCATGCCTGGCTAACTTTTGTATTTTTAGTAGAGATGGGGTTACACTGTATTAGCCAGGATGATCTCGATCTCCTGACCTCTTGATCTGCCCGCCTTGGCCTCCCAAAGTGCTGGGATTACAGGCATGAGCCACCGTGCCTGACCATATCTAGCTTAGTTTTAAGCACCTCAATTAGAAAGTGTTTCTCATTCCATTTTGGCCTTAGAACACCTAGCCCAGGAATGGTCACACAGCAGGTATTAAATAATATTGTGGAGTGAATTCTTTGTACATGTTCACTTCCAGCTTAGAGATACTGCTTCTCTTCAGAGATGCAAGCACAGTCCTGGTGAATTTCTACTTAAGTTTTAAGTACAGAAGGATTTTGAGCTTTGCTCATTTTATGGTTCTTGACATAAAATGTATCTCGAATTTCACAGTGTGTGAATGTTCCCAGTTTTAGTTGCCTAAAACAAATTCCATGTTGGGGTAATTTTTCTAAAGGCCCAAGGAGTAAGATTATCAAGGAAGATATTCCTTGCCCAGCAAAGTCATAAAATTATATTAAATAAATGTTTATAAATATTCACAACCAGGCATCACAGGGGATATCATGTGTTTACAAATTCAATCAGCAAAAACAACAAGTTTAGGACCTTCTAATCCAATGGAGAAAATTGTAGTAAGAAATAAGCAAAATCAGCACACATATAAGCCAAACTGTGTCACTGGCACAATGTATTGTAGGTCCATGCAGTCCTTCAGTTGAGGAAGGTGCTCATTGAGGATATGGCACTTTTTATCCTCTGGGACCTTAAAGAATAGAACGCTTTTGGGAGATGAAAATAATAACCTGTAGCTTTCATGTAAAAGGAAGAACAAAGGCCCACAGGGGAAATCTAAGTGATTTTTTTAAAAAAATCATGAGCATTCTGTTATGTTTGTACCATAGGGTCCATGATAAGATACAGCAGGAAACCAGAATGGACATTTAAGTTGAACCAGATCCTGAAGAACCTTAAGTTGGCAAGTTGATAAGTTTTCAGTTTATTTCATTCTCACCATTAGGATACAATTGAATTACCGAATATTATAGAATCAGACAGTGGATGATTAGATCTAGATCTGTGCTGTCCAATATGGTAGCCACTAACCACATATAGTTTCATTTGTAACTAAATACATTAAAAGAAAATTAAAATTCAGTTCTTCAGTTACACAAGTTGCAATCTGAAATTCAAACTATGTTTCAAGTGCTCAATGTGTGCCTTGAACCTCATGTTGGTACAGAACATTTCATTTCTATCAGTGCAGTAATTTCTATTTTTTGTTTTTGTTTTTGTGAGACAGAATTTCTCTCTGTCACCCAGGCTGGAGTGCAGTGGTGCAATCTCGGCTCACTGCAAGCTCTGCCTCCCGGGTTCAGGCCATTCTCCTGCCTCAGCCTCTCGAGTAGCTGTGACTGCAGGCACCCACCACCAAGCCCGGCTAATTTTTTGTATTTTTAGTAGAGACGGGGTTTCACCATGTTAGCCAGGATGGTCTCAATCTCCTGACCTTGTGATCCACCCACCTTGGCCTCCGAAAGTGCTGGGATTACAGGCGTGAGCCACCGCTCCCGGCCTCTGTGCAGTAATTTCTATTGGACAACATTGTACTAGATTTTAGTATCTGATATGAGTATAAGGAAGGGTTGACGGGATTTGAGAAACAGATGAGAGGATGGGAAAGAAACAGTGTGACCCATAGATTGTTCTCAAAGCAGTCCAGATGAAATTAAGGCCTCAGCCAGTAATGGCAACAAAGGGAGAGCTGAGTAGATGACTGGGATACACAATTTGGATAGTGACAAAAGATTCTATGACTAAATAATTACCTAGTAAGCAAGGAATGAGGAAGATGGAGAAGCTAAAACAGAAAGTTGGCATACTTTTAGTGACTAGGTGAACTGGAGTGCCGTTCACAGAGATAAGACATACAACAGGAAGAGTTAGTTGACACAGGAAACAGTGGTACTATATAGCAATGTTAACTTTGGGTTCTGTATGGTAGAGCCAGGTAGAGCCTTCCAGAAGACTCAAAAGAATATTCTGGCAATTGTGACAGAAGAAAAAACTGATATCCAGTATTTCTTACATAGAAGTAATGGCTAAAACAATAAAGAAAGGAGAATAGAGTCAAAGAAAACACCTAGGGGTGTTTCACTGTGTTTATTTCCCATTTATTCAAATCTTGATTAAAGAAATCTATGTCAAGATTGCAAAGTTTATACATTGTTTCCAATTATTTTAATATAATCTTAGTTTCTTAGGAGTGGAATGCCCAGTGACACCATAAGTACATTTTACTGGATACTGTCAAATGATTTGTGATATCAAAGTTTTCTTGCATAATACGACTGACTGAACTTGACTGAAGAAATGGAGTCAGAGATGACACCAGGAAATGGAATAGCATATGTGGCATAATCAATCTTTTAAGATCAGAATATAACTTGTGAAATAACAACACATGTCATTACTCATGGATTTCTAATTGCTAACTTTTATATCTATATATCCTTAAAGGATGTTATTCCCTTAATTCATTTAGCAAGTATTTACTGATTATTTACAAAATGAACACATTTGGGGTTTACAAAGACTTCTACAACTCAGATCCATGTTCACAAGGATCTTACATTTCAGTGAGAGGACACACGTGAACACAAATAATCACAATACAGTGTGATCAGTTGCTAGAGAAATATAAGTGGAGAAAAGCATTAAATGCTGTTTGAGCACACAGGAAAGAAACAGCCTGTCTAGGGGAGTCAGATAAAGTTTCTCAGAGAAGGTGATTTCTGAAGTAGAAGTTAAAGAGTGAAGAGAGGCTGGGAGCTGTGGCTTATGCCTGTAATCCCATGCCTGTAATCCCAGCACTTTGGTAGGCTGAGTTGGGCAGATCATGAGGTCAAGAGTTCAACACCAGCTGAGCTGATAAGGTGACACCGGGTCTCTACTGAAAATGCAAAAATTAGCCAGGCATGGTGGCACGCACCTGTAATCCCAGCTATTCATGAGGCTGAGGCAGAAGAATCGCTTGAACCTAAGAGGCGGAGATTGCAGTGAGCCTAGATCACACCACTGCACTCCAGCCTGGGCAACAGAGTGAGAGTCCATCTCAAAATAAAAAATGAAGAAAAGCGCACACGCTGAGACACCAGTGTGAAAGGCCTTGGTTCACTCATAACACAGAGGCCAGGAAAGAGCCATATTTTGATCGTCCTTTAATGTCATTCTAAGGAGTTAGGTTTATTTTAAAGAGAATAAAATAAAGGAGAATTATTCAAGGACTTAAGGATATGAGATTATGTTGTCAGAGTCTCATTTTAGACAGATACCTAGTAGCAGTGGGGCAGGTAGATGGTAGAGAGGTGATATTGGAGGGAACACCACTTAAAAACCTGCAGGTAGATGCTACACTTGAAGAGGACTAGTAAGAATTTGAGTCTAGAGATATTTAGGGGCCAATTAATACACTCAGTATTTATAAGACTATAGAGATAAGTTAAAAGGAGACTCTGGAATCATTCTTTAGTGCCTTTGGAGCCTAGACAAAAAGAGGTACCATTGAAGCAAAACATTCTGGGAGAAGAAGCAGGTGTTTCATGAAGATGAGTTTCAGCTTGGTAATGCTGAGTTTCAGATTCCTGTGGGTCACCCAGGGAGACATGTGAACTCAGAGATAGAGCTCAAATATTGTTTGAATATTATCTTTTATCTGTACCGAATGAAGCATTTATTCATTCTCTATACATTGTTCATTTAGTTCATTGTTCCTTAGTTTTTTTGATTTCATGATTAATATCATGGCCTTAAGGTCTGATGCTGCCAATGGAAGGTAAAATGACATTTTTGGAGATGCCACAAAGTGGGAACGGATATGGAATTTTGTAGCACTTCAGGTTTCCACATAAACTTGAATCTTACATACTTTCTCATTCTGGAACTTCCCTGAGAGATATTTTACTAACGCTTTCCTCCCATAAAATATTCTCTCTTGTCTTTCTGTCTTCCTCTCTCCTTTCCTCCCTTCTTTCCTCATGACCCTCACTTTTCTCTTTGTTCAGATCATTTTCTGTTTGGACCTCCTTGAAATCTAAATTTCATTCCTGGGCATATTCCTAAACCTCCTATTACTCTACCACTTCAACCAGTGCATGCCAGCCCTTAGAAAACCAGCAATTTAGAGATAGATGGAAACTTAGTGAATATCCTGTGTAAGGCCCTGATTTTGATGAGTTAAAAACTAAGGTTCAAAGAGGAAGGGTTTTTTACAATGTTACATCACAGACGATGCCTTGCATGCATATTTGATTATCTAAAGCATTTTAAGTTCAATTCTTTTGTAAGTGTTTTCTATTTGTAGTATAAATATATATCACAAGATTTTAATACTTGAAACATGGGCCGGGCACCTGTAATCCCAGCACTTTGGGAGGATCACAAGGTCAGGAATTCTCAGGCGGATCATGAGGTCATTAGATCAAGAATGTCCTGACCAACATGGGGAAACCCCGTCTCTACTAAAAATACAAAAATTAGCCAGGTGTGGTGGTGCGCACCTGTAGTCCCAGCTAGTCGGGAGGCTGAGGCAGAAGAATTGCTTGAACCCAGGAGGTGGAGGCTGCAGTGAGCAGAGATTGCGTCACTGCACTCCAGCCTGGGTGACAGAACAAGACTCCATCTCAAAAAAAAAAAAAAAAAAAAAAACACCACACACATACACCTTGAAACATGGATTCTTGGTTGTAAATGAATTTACATTGCACATGAAGAAACATTCTGAGACTTGTTTTAAAATGTTTTCTCAGCCAGGCATGGTGGCTGACACCTGTAATCTCAGCAATTTGAAAGGCCGAGGCGGGTAGATCACCTGAGGTTGGGAGTTTGAGATCAGCCTGACCAACATGGAGAAACCTCATCTCTACTAAAAATATAAAATCAGCTGAGTGTAGTGGTGCATGCCTGTAATCCCCCCTACTCAGGAGGCTGGCCTGAGGCAGGAGAATCGCTTAAATCCGGGAGGTGGAGGTCACCCTGAGCCGAGATGGTGCCATTGCATTCCAACCTGGGCAACTAAGAGCGAAACTCTGTCAAAAAAAAAAAAAAAAAACAGTTTTCTCTGGCCTATTTAAACATTATCATACTTGTTTATTCAATCCATTAATTTGCATTTAGATTTCCTGATTAGTTGTTTTTTACAGTTTATTGCATAAATGCAGTGTTTTTCATATTTGATGGTATATTTAATCCACTTTAAAACTATTGATTTGCTAAGTTATAAATTTAGTTTTATAAATGCTGCCAATTAGTTAAAACACATTCTTTCTGATCATCAAATTAATACATATTTTTATGTAACATTTGAAAATTAGAAAATTTCAAAAGTTACCCTGGGCTTTATTATAATTATATAACATATAGTATTTTAGTGTAGGTCTCCATTTATATTTTTTCTGCATGTTCATGTGACCATTCTCTTGTAAACCAAAAATAAAATTCGAAGGCCTCCAATCATCTGAGTGGACCCCTCCTTTTGGCCAAGGTGATTCAAAAATTAACCTTAAAAACTAGTTCAGACCATGATGCAAGGGAGAGCTGGAAATGCTTCATTATCCCGTCCTCCCTTTTAGAATTACTGAAAGAACAGACTCTTTAAGTCTGATAAGAAACATTTATAATCCAGTCTCTCTGAAGCCTGCTACCTGGAGGCTTGATGTGCGTGATAAAACTTTGGATTCCACAACCCCTTATCATAACACAGACATTCCTTTCTATTGATAATAGCTCTTCCAAACAATTGCCAATCAAAAAATCTTTAAAGCTACCTGTAACCTGAAAGTGCCCCCCGCCTGTTACCACCCTGCTTCATGTTGCACTGGCTTTCTGGACTGGACCAGTGCTAACCAATGTACATCTTACATACATTGATTGATGTCTCATGTCTTTCTAACATGTATGAAACCGGGCTACACCCAAACCACCTTGGGCACATGTTCTCAGGATCGCATGAGGACTGTGTCATGGGTCGTTGATCACTGACATTTGGCTCAGAATAAATCTCTTCAAATATTTTACAGTTTGACTCTTTTCAATGGCACACTAAGAAAATTTTATTCTTTTTTTCTAACCTAACATTTATGTTTCTATGATTTTTATTCTGATTTTAACAATTTTAATGGCCTGGTAATATTTCATCACATTTCTGATGTATTAATCTTTCAATGTCCTTTTTTTTGGATACTTAGCTTATTTTCTATTATTAAAATTATGCTACAAATAATTGTGTTGAGTATCAAGTTTTGTCAAATTTTGGATATTGTTGCCTTGTAATAGATGTCCAAATATAGAAACATTGGGTGAGAGGGACTAAATCTTTGTGCATGAGGGTGATGCTGTTGACTTGGGGTCAGCACCACATACATGCTATAAGCAAATTCTTAACAGTTTTAGTGAATATGGTCTGAACAGTCTCACTCTTGGGTTCCCCTGTGACCAGTAGAATACAGTGTGAGACAGTTGAGATAAGGGTACAATTGGTATCTGAGGAAGCCAACATTTTGCCTTGCTCAAGCTAACTTGCTCAGATGGGCCATAAACTTTGTATTAGCACTGGAGTTATAATAATTAAGCTAATGAGGTCAATTGTCTATACTCCCAGAGTGTAGACTTTATAAATGTATATTACAGTTACTCGGTCTACCTGGACATTTTATAGAATCATAAAATCTTGTAGTAGAAAAGTACCCTTAGAGACATTCTAACTCCTACATTCTACAAACAAGATAATATTAAGGAGGAAGAGAGGAACTTTGAAACCGTTCAGAGAGAGTCACAGCTGAAATTTAAGCCTCTTTGTTCCCAGGTAAGAGATTTTAACTTAGAAACTAGATAAGAATGAATAGTAATATTATCGAATGGGGTTTCAATGAACCCTAGTAGTCTTTACTCCATTAAGAAACTTGTCTGCCTCCAATTTCATTGATTCTTAGATAGAGGTTAATGTGGGTGAAGATAGATCTTGACTACAGATTATTTGAGAAGCAAAGATACGAGAACATAATTTCTGCCATAATCTTATCTCTTTATTCAATTCCTAGAATTTGATATTCATAGAGGCACAAATTATAGGATAGTGTAATATTTGCCGTTATGGGAATGCAATATGTACAAGCCACAGTACTTACAGAGAAGGATGATGCTGCAGATATAGACACAGAAGTCTTTTGCAGAAAAGTAACTCTTAAGCTGGATCTTGAGGAAGAGAAGTAATTTGCCTTATAGACAAGACAGTAAGGGTATTCCAAATAAAGGAAGAGTCTATGGAGAAGTGTGGAGACGTGACACTCAGCTGCATTCATTGTACTGTAAGGGGTGAATATGGCTGAGAGGATGACAATGAAGCAGCTACAAAAAAGATGGTTAGGAAGTCAGGTCCCTAAAGACTGCAGACTCAGAAGGGGTTCGGACTTTATTTGATGGGGAATGGTAAGCCAGTACATGTTTCTAACCAGGGAACAAAGCTCAATTTGCATATGGAATTGTAAAAGGTAGTTAAAATTGTTTAAGTTAATTTGCCAATGAGCAAACTGAATGTTTTACATCTCAATACAGTATTGAGTTGACATTTGCTGTGGCTTCATTAATCAAGGGGGAGTTGACTGAGGTCATATTCAGTGATGTGTAATTCACTCTTTCATTTCTATGAACAGTAATATTTTTAGAAATTATAGCCCATTGTTTCATGAATGAAGTAGCCACACGAGCTGCTAAAAGTAGTGCTTTAGTGAAATCCTTCTCTAGATGATCTTATGTCTGACCTTCTGTACTTTATCTTCCAAAGATCAGCTTGTGGTGTTAATTATGGGGTAAGTAAGCAGTTACTTCCTACAGCAAATCAGCCAAAGTCCAGGTTTGCTCTGGAGGTCCCAGGGATCAGAGCTCTGTGTTTCTTCAGGTTTCAATTTACCAGCCTCAAACCACTTAAAAGCAGGAGGAGGAGAGGCTGGGGAGTGATCGGTTTACAAGTGACCTGGGAGTTCACAGCTTTCATCCCTCCAAATCACAGTCCATATAATAGGCCTTGTGCAGATACAATTGGGACAAATTGACTCAGGCGTCTTGCTTTCAGAAATGAAAACCTTTCTTCTTCCTTATCAGAGTCCCTATGCCTGAATTGTTGGAATCAAGCATTTGATGGAGGATGGTTGTTGTTCTGAGGTCAAACAGGGGATGTAAGTCCTGAAGAAGAGGGTAGGCTGTTAAGTGGCCCCCAACTGTGTTAATTGGTTTAATAGGACTCTAGCTGGTTTAGGGACTTAAAAGTCAAGCCAGAGAAACAAAGCCTAACAAGCCTTCTTCTTTTTAGGTCAGTGAGAGATTCAAGTAGAACAATTTACAGCTGGCACATCTTCAAACCAGGTTGCTGTTGTACCAAATATTTTTAGATATATCCTGTTAGAGATGCCTTCAGAATTTTTAAAATGTTTTCAAAAGAGGCAGTATTTTCAACTTGGAGCTTGAAGTTGGCTTTCAGGGGCACTATGAGTCTCCAAGAACCCAGGTTAGTGGGTGCGATGATGATCATTGCCAAATAATCATTCTCTGCAAACAGAAACACAACTTAGAGAGAATTCAGATTTATCTGAATGATTTGCAAGCAAGCTAGTTTTCATGACCCTTTCCAAAGTAGAATAAACATAGAATTTGAGAGGGATTGCTTTTTATATTAATTTAGAAATAGAATAGGAATTCAGCAGTCTTGCTTTAAAGTCATGTATCCTACAATTTGAGCAAAACTTCCTTAACACATCCTTACCACATGTACAGGCACCTCATAAAGTGACAAGTATTGTGAGGGCATAGCACTATCAAATTATGGCATGCTAGATGTATTAGAGATGAGTAGATGATCTAGTGACTATATTGTCATGGTTCAATGCATTAATACTGAGAAAAATCACCATTAGTCATTATCAGTTACTGATTAATGGTAATTATTCTCCAATTCATTCTATTACTGGGATGATCTTTCTGAAATTCAGTTCTAAACTTGACACTTGCCTATCTAAAACCTTTCAGTGGCTCCCCCATGCCCCATAGAATATGCTTCTGTCTGCCATTTTCAAAGACTAAAATATTCTGCCCTGAATTAGTCTATCCAATACACTCCAAGGAATGGTATTTTCAAATGACATCAGATAACTCACTGGTTCTTCTACCAGGCATGAATAGCCATATCTTATCTCTTAACTCTTCAAGAAGTTTCTACTGTTTTTTTCTCCCAGTAGAAACCTCACTTGTTCTTCAAATGCAACTTGGTTAGGGAAATTTTCCCAGCTTTTAAAAATGCCGCCCTGCTTTTTTTTTTTCTGAAGTTCACCTCCAGCTACCACCATTCTCATTATTTCCATGAAACTGCTGCCATTAAAGTTACCATCAATCTTTTTGTGGTTAAACCCAAAGAACACATTTTAGTATTTATTTGTCCTGACTTCTCAGCAATGTTTTATACAGTTAACTGATTCCCTTCTTAAACTCTTTTTTTCCCTTTGTCTTCCACAACATGACATTCTCCCAATGTTCTTTTGCGTTTACTCATTCTTCATTGTGACAATCTCTTCCTCTGTTCACCCAGCAAATAGTTGTATTTCTCAGGTGGTTTATTCCAAGGTCAAAGACTTAATTAGTTCTTACATATTGATGGCTCCTACATTTACATTTTCAGACTATCTTTTCATTATATGCTTCAGATCCATATTCTGAACTGTCCAATGGTTGGAAACAGTTGGACATCCGACATAAGTCTTAAAATCAACATGTCTCACTTGAAGTCATGATTTTTACTCTTAAATCTGCTCATTTTTATCATTGCTGAACTCAGATAATGTCACCATCATATTCAGCTTCTCAGATTCAAAACCTGCTTTCATCTTTGTTTACCTTTCTTCATGTCCAATCAGATATAACATTTTAATAAATACCTGAATTAAACTAAATAAAACTGTTCACATATATACATATATTTACTTATACTTGTGCACATATGTAAACCTATATGTGTGTATATATATATATATGCACACACAGATATGTATGTATGTAAGTATATATGTATTTATGTATGTATAAATGATGTCCTCTCTTATTCACCTCCAGTGTCACGGTTCTAGTTTAGGCTATTATAATCTCGCACATGGTTTTTACCAATGGCCTCTTCACTGTTTTTTATGCTTCCTATTTGCAGTCCTCAAGCCATTCTTCCCATTATAAATAGAGTGATCTTTATGAAATACAAGCTAGTTGTGTCATTCCCTTACTAACCATTTTTCAGTTAACTTCCTGTTATATTCTGGATGAGATCCAAATTTTTTAATATATTTCATAAGACCTTGTTTTTAATGTCACCTCTTACCACCTCTCGCTTGCTACTCTGCTTTAAGCCATAATGAGTCATGGTCCCTTTTTCTTCTTAATTAGTTAAACTCTCTCTCACTGCACATGTCCAGGCCTTCCCCTTGCATAGAACATTCCTGCCTTCTTCTAGGTAAGTCTCAGGGAACCCACCTCTCCTTAGTCCTTATCATTTATCAGTACCCCATGCACTTGGTGCTCCCTTGTCACCATATAATACCGTCCTTTGTGTTGCATGAAACCCTCTATTTTCTTAGTGTGGCACTTTGATTGCACTATGTTGAATTTTTAATGTCATTTTATCTAGTCCCCACTAGATTGTGGTTATTCTGTTTTCGTAAAATAAAATAGACCTCAGGACCCTGAGGATTAAATAATGAAACTAAAATAATTACAATCTAGTGGGGGCTAGATTATTGTTATTATGTTCTGTGTTCAGTTCTAAACTTGACACTTGCCTATCTAAAACCTTTCAATGGCTCCCTAGTGCCCCATGGAATATGTTGCTGTCATTTTCAAAGACTAGAATAATCTGCCCTGAATAAGTCTATCCAACATTCCCCAATGAATGGTCCCTCCCCCAATTATGGCCCCTCATGGGCAATAATCTAACAACCATCACCAACTTACTAATCATTAGCAGCTTAAAAGCTGTACATGTTCTCTTGTTTTTTACTCACAACAATTCTGTAATATCAATGTAATTACTATTATTGTTGCTGTTTCAATGATAAAATGGGATTTAAGCAGGGTACAAAGTATATCTACTGTCTTCATAAAGCTCCCATGAAAATGAATAACTAAATATATATATTTATATTTATATTTATATTTATATTTATATTTATATTTATATTTATATTTATATTTATATATGCCAGAAAGTGCTTTCTTCTGATAATGCTAATTTATCCAAATGCTGAAATGGCTAGTTAAATGCATTTTGTTTTAAGATTATTATTGTTACATATTCTTTAAGCATGTGATACTGTACTACACTCTTTGGTGCGGTGACTAGTATTCAAACTATCAGAGCTATTATGATGATCTGTATACTTGAAAATGATTTTTTTTTTTTTTTTGCTACATGAACATACTCCAAAGAATATTCTTCTGTTATTTGATGTCAAGTACCACTTTAGCTCCATACTTTTCTCTTCAAGTTTCTGATGAGAGAGATCTTTATTAACATCAGAAGACTGATGCTTCCCTAAGAGGCTTTTGTGGTTTCACACCTGTTTATATATGATGGAAAATAAATATTACATTTATAGAATCTATGTTCAATGAAATTATCTGAATTTTTCTAACTACATCTATAATAAGAAGGTTAGAGTAAAACCTATGAATAGACTTTTCCAGTCCTAAGGGTCTAAGAATTTTTCCCCATTCAATATTCACTAAACACAGCGTTAAGAACATAATCTTCTTTATGCTGCTATCACTCTTAGACTTTAACATCTACAAAGAAATATGTAAATTTTCTTTAAGTACCAAATGTTTTAGCCTAAGCCACATTTTAAACTAAGGCATTTATTATAAATTTCACTTATAATTATTAGTTTAGAGAATTTGTCTGTGTTTGACAAACCATAGTTAATAAATATCAAATATGAAGAGGAGTATATACTTGAAAGTATACTACTACAGAAAATAAACTCTGGATTACAAAAATCACTTCAAGGAAAATATATCTTGTAGGAAAATGAATCCATTGAAAATGAGCTACTGTAATTGTTCACAATGTTATACTTTTACTATAAAAAGTAACTCAGCATTTTTGGTAGTGTTACAATACTGCTGGTAATTTGATAAATATTTTCAAAGGGTTTTTCGGGCATTATAGTTTGGGAGTATACCTCCCTATTGATGCATGACACTATGTTAAGTCTCTAAAATTTTCAGCAACTGCCCAGTGGAAAAACAGCACTTAGTCAAATGATGTATAATATTATAAATATAACTTTTACATATAATTTTTTCAAGATATATACAGATGTTTAATTTTTAAGTAGCTAATAGTATGTCACTTATTAGCAATTTAGTATTTATATGTGCTTTTTTATCATATAGTGTGACTTTAGCACATTACTTGACAAATATATTCTACATTTCACATTTCTAATAGTCATTACACATTAAGCAATTGTCTAAGCAATCTTTACTAGAGAATCATGGAGAATCAAAAATTCCTGCCAGTGACTTGGCATTTTCTAAGATTTTTTTATTTCTTCCCCTCCTCTCCTTCCTTCCTTCTTTCACTCTTACTGTTTTTAGTAAAGTCACTTGACCACATGCCTTCTGTTAGATCATAGTTTATTCCATTGTATTTAACATATTTTAGTTTTGTTCCTTAAAGTGTGGTACATGTAAGCTTTTCTGATTCAGGACCTAGCAAACCCAAAGAAACTCTGAAATTCTAGCCCCCCCTGCAGCCCTCGGTTGGGCGGTAATTAGATCATTCTGTATTACACTAACAGATTTAGTGTTTTCATTCCCACAGGAGCCTGCAGGCCCCACCTGTCTGCTGGAGAGACACAATCTCATAAAGCTGCCAATACTATGATTTAGCTGAATACATGTTTGTTAATAAATCTTTCATCATATTATAATCAAAGACCTCTTTCAGTTTATGACCCACCTAATGAAGGATTTGGAGTGTCTGCTCATCAATTTAATGTTTATAAAGACAAAGGTAGGGGGTGTTCATTAGTGTGTGTTTACCCCCTTGGCTCAGGTGAAAAGTGGAGCAGGATAGGTGGTAAAAGAAATGAGAGAAAATGTTCATTAAGAATGAACTCGTGGTGTGATCCACAAACACATTAGCTTTGAGCATAAATGTCTTGTGAAAAAAAGCAAACATTTTTTTTTTAAGTTCAATGAGCCTCTAAGATCTACAACAGTTCTTTATCAAAGGCCTTTTTCAGTGATGTAGCCAGCACCATTATCATCCAAAGAATTTGCTATGGTTCTCTGAGTTACGGGAGTGTAATTGTTAATATGGTGTGAGTGAAGTTCAGAACTTTCGAGGGCTTGCAATCTACTAGTGTACAATAATGGACATTCATAGCACCTTTCATGCCATTAATGTTAGGTGCTCAGATCTCAATTTTATGATTTGTTTGTGGTTAAACTTACAATTAGTCAAACTTTTTTTGGTTTTCTTTCTTAATACATTGAGGATAGATATAATTATTATAGTCCTGGTGTTATTTTAAAATAATTGTATATATTTATAGGGGTACGGTATGATGTTTCAATATACACACAATGTATACATTGTGTAATTATATATGATAATACATAACCTCCATGGAAATACACCAACGATTTTAATGAATGAACAACAAATACAAAATGATATTATGTATGTATGCACATATATACACATTCATAATATGTGCGTGCGCACACACACATATATATGTAATTTGCTAAAGTTATAAAGTAGGTCACATCTTCTACTTAAAAAAAAATCTTTAAAATTGTTACTTTCCCAAGGAATTCTCTGCCCTGTCAAAGCTTTTCTCTGTGGTCCAATGCTCAGCTGCCATTGGACTGAGATCCAAACAAGTTTAGGAAAAGAGACAGTACACTGACCCTTGTCTCCTGTTTCCCTCCAACTCTAGAGCAAGTTCTATTTCAGCTCCACAATCAACAAATAGCTCTGAAAACCAAATAGGCCACACTGTTGGAAGTCAGAGAGAGTGAGGTCAAAGAGAAGTCCCAAAAGAGGGAATATAATATCTTCTCATTTCCTTGGTGGAAATTTCCAGCCTTCACACTCATCCGTCAGGATATCCTCCTTCTCTGCTCTTATCACTCAAATCTTTCGGCTGTTCCAGTGTCCACCTGAAGATGACACAGCTGTATCAGACTGGATGATCTTTTATGTTGTGTCTGCATTCATTGCTTTCTCTATTTCCTTTCCTTTGTGATATTTTCAGCATTAGGAAGTTTCACTCACTTTGACCATTGTTTTCATGCATTTGGGTTTTAGACACAGGATTGTTTAATTTGAATCCAAAAGGATGGACAGGAAGGAAAGCAGACAGCAGAGATATCTTTCACTTCCTAACTGAATCATAACATTCTACTTTCATGACTTTGTCACACTACAGAAAAATGCAGGGCATTCATTTGAAGAAATGTAAACAGTAAGACTGTGACATGTTCTCTTACTCAGGGTGTTCATTCAAAAGGTGAAGACTAAGCTTGTTTTTGGAGGGGATTTTTGATTTTCTGATTGCACATTCTCCTGATAAAGGCCAGATTTGGCTCAAAGTGAATGTGCAATTTCTTAGCACTAAAATTCTTTCATGAGTTGCTTAAGTGTTAATAGAAATCACTCATTGCGCTGTTTTGATAGTAGGTCTGCAGAAATTAAGCTGCCTGATTGATGCTTCAGCATTGCCACTGAAACTTTTGTATGTGTGTGTGTCTCGGATTTTGTTTTATTTCCTTTTTGTGCAAAAGCTGTGGTGCTGAACAGATCTGGTTATGAATATTGGCTTGGCCATGTACCAGATGCATAGCTTTGGGCACCATAGTGAGCTTTCCTAAGTCATGGCTTCCTCACTACTATGTTGGGGATGAATAAATGTATGGTGTTTAATGACTACATGAGAAAAAATATATATTAAGTGCTTAACCCAATGCAAACCACGTAATAAGCATTCATTTAAGATAGCTGTTATTCTAGTTAATGTCTATTGGTGTTGGGTTTTCTAGACTTTACATATTCCTTAGATCACTGCAATATGCGTATAATATAATCTGCACTCCAGGCATCCATAGCTATTTTAATTATCATGTCAATAAATTTTATTATTTGTGTTTCTTTAATATGCTATACAACTTTTTAAGAATAATCTCAGAATATTATATAAATTATTAAATATATATATGTGTGTGTATATATATATATGTATATATATCCTGTATATTATGATGTCCTGACATCTTAGAAAACTTTTCAGTCTGGGAAAATACTAGACAATACCTGGGGATAACAAGAGGCCCAGCCTCTGTTCCACACACCCCAAGAAGCAATATTCCTCTGCCTTTGTCATTCCAAACCAAGGCAACAGGCAACTAAAGACCACCCCTATAGCTTACAGCCCTCCGAATTATTTAAACCAGACAATCTTAAACTGTTAACCCCACCCTGTCTTCCTTTACTGAGGAAAACCCAGTAAAGACTGTGGTATAAGTGCACCCCTCATTCCTGACTGCTGCCTCCTGACCACACTGATGTTTTCCCCAGGACCCTTGAGCAACATGCAATGACCCTCAATCTGGGACCTATGAGTGTTCTACGTTTCTTCCTTCCAAGCCTCATTTTGGTTTCTCCTGTGGGTGTACTGACCATACTGTCTCCCACATTGACAATCTTAAAACATGTAACATGCAATAATTTCTCCCAAAGTCAAAAAGCATTCTGTAGTGTCATATTGCCTATAGAAGGGCTGAAGTCAACAGCTCATGTCTGTCCTGGTGCTGGTGGTCCCTGAGGCGCATTGTCTGCTTCAGCATCTACCATTCAACCTCAGGTCCAAGAGGAGAAAGGCCTGCCTCAGTCCTACAGCTTCCTTGGCGCCATGTCCTCTGTGGTTCCCCCTCAGTGAGGATTCTTATATGCTTGTCACTATTGGCTTGTTTGAGTTCAACTACCTATTCAGAAGGACCAAAATAGGAGAAGAAAAACAGTGTGATTTTATGACTTCTTGACTACCTTGAGGTGTCCTAAAAAATGGTTAGTAAAGAAAACTACTGACATAAAAGCTCATCATGCCATATTAGGAATTGAGTGAAGTAGGGTTCCCTCAGAGGGCATGATGAGAAAGTTGGGCGGTGGTACTTTGGTGATATTAGGGCTTATATTGGAAGCACACAAGGAATGGATAGGATTAAAAGGCAGAGTGCATGCTTCTCAAACTGCTGTGAGACAGCACAAAATTATGTGCATAATGAGTTCTTATTATTTACTTACTGGATTAATGGATAAAATATTTACCAAATATCCCAAAATTTCACAGTTCAGAAGTTTGCCATGTCTACTCTAGGTTCCAGCATTTCTTACTAGTGGTTATTGTCTTTAGTCATACTCAGCTCATTAAAAGCAGGGTAATTTCTTGGGCTTCGTGGCGAGGGAGCAGAAGAATGAAAGGTTTTAAATGTGATACAAGGGAGGCTGATTATGTATGAGGTGGAGAAAGTGCATGGAAGGATCTGAGAGAAGCCTCTAGGAGCTCAGAGTGACCCCTATCCAGTAGCCAACACAAGACAAGTAACCACCACAGGGAACAGGATTCAATCAGCAACCTTAGTAAGTATTAAAGCAGTGTTTTCCTTACAGCTTTCAGATAGGAACCCAGCCTAGCTAACACATCAGCCTCAGTCTGTGAGACACTGAGAATCCAGCGAGCCTGGGAAGACTACAGACCTAAAGAACTCAGAGACAATATGTGGCTATTGTTTTAATCAGCTAAGTTGGTGGTAATTCACCATTTTGCAATAAAAAACTAATAAAAAGGGTTATCAAAAAATTAGCATATATTAAAACTACCACTGTAGTTAATTTTAGTGAAGATACTTTGAGGTTATGCAAATATTTTATTTCCCCATTTCTAATCTCCATGACTTTTATTTTATTTTATTTCATTTTCTGTATTTGTTTTGTTGTACCTCATGGATTTCCAGTGTGATGCTGAATAAAATTGATGAGAGAGGACACATTTGTCTTCTTCCTGATCATTAAGGGTAAAGCATTCATTCATTCTCACCAGTAAGTATCCTGTCAGCTATAGACTTTGTGTAGATGCCTTTTATTAGATTAAAGTAATTCTCTTCAATTCCTAGTTTGTTGAGAGTTTTTATCATGACTGGATGTGCTTTTTTTTATTCTTTGTCTGTTGAGATAATCACATGCTTTTGCTTTCTTAGTCTTTTATATAGTGAATCCCATTGATTTATTTTTGAGAGTTGAACCAGCCTTGAATTCCTATAATTAATTACCACTCGTTCAAGGTGTAGTTTCCTAGTTTCCTTTCAAAAGTATTGTTAGATTTAATTTTCTTTCTTTTTTATTATCTTGACTCTGCGTGAGAGAAAACTATAGCATTGTTTTCTTTTTTTTTTTTTTTTTTTTTTTTTTTGAGACGGAGTCTCGCTCTGTCACCCAGGCTGGAGTGCAGTGGCCGGATCTCAGCTCACTGCAAGCTCCGCCTCCCGGGTTTACGCCATTCTCCTGCCTCAGCCTCCCGAGTAGCTGGGACTACAGGCGCTCGCCACCTCGCCCGGCTAGTTTTTTGTATTTTTAGTAGAGACGGGGTTTCACCGTGTTAGCCAGGATGGTCTCGATCTCCTGACCTCGTGATCCGCCCGTCTCGGCCTCCCTAAGTGCTGGGATTACAGGCTTGAGCCACCGCGCCCGGCCGCATTGTTTTCTTGTAATACTTTTGTTTAGTTTTTATATTAGGGTAATCCTGGAATTATTAAATGAAAAGAGAAGAATTATTTTTGTTTTTATATTGTGGGAGAAGTTGCATATAATGACAGTATTATTTCCTTAAATGTTTATTAGAATTTGCCAATGGAATGTTCTAGGCCAAGTTGGTGAATGTTCCATCTACTCTTGAAAATAAAATGTATTCTGTTGTTTTAGGTGCCACTATTTTTGGTTTGATTTCACTCAGTGTGCCACATTCTTTAAATTTCCCTAGAGACAATTTGTGTCTAGGATGGGGGTGGTTAACCAGAACATCTATATGATTCTGAGATATAGTTCTTATTTGTGTGTCTTAGGCTCTCTTTGCAAGCTGTTCTTCCTCTTTAATCTTTCTCTAGCAGTATTCTTCCATTACTTGTTATTGCAAGCATCTTAGGTTAGTGGTAATGAGGTGTGGTTTCTATTGTTCTAATTAAAGATTGGTCTTAGGTTTGTCCCAAGTCCTTGGGTCTTAGCACTGTAGTCCTCTCTGTCCTCTGCCCTTGTCCTGGTTCAGCTGGAGATCAGCACATTAACTCTATTCCACCCCAGGGACAGGATCCCCACGACATACTTTTATTCTTCCTTCAACTGCATTGAGGGCTGTGCCGTAAGGTCATAGTATTATCCTTCTCCCTCAGATAATGGCTTCTATTTCATAGTGGGGACATAGGGGAAGCATCCCTCCTGTGTGGCCACTGTTCCTGTCCCTCAGGTCTGCACCATGACACCAAGAACTTTCTTAGGGTTCTTTTTGATCTTTTCAGTGAGCACCTGGGGAATCCATGCAGAGCAGTCTGAAAATATTGTGAACTTGCCTAATTTCTGTGAACCCCCCACCCCCACACCAAGAAGTTTACTCTTTCCCACCAACCTGCACTTGGCCTATGCTAACTTGTCAGCTATTCTAGCTGAACTCTTATTATTGACTTTTGATTATATCTATCTCAGGTGAGTACATGTTCACACCTTCTCTCTCCCTGCAGGCACCATCTCTCCTTACATATTGTGTCAGACCTCTGCTATGTGATGAGTTTGGAAAATGCCATGAATTTGAAGTTAACATGGCCCTTTTTCATTGCTTCAACGCTGCTTTTCCAGCTCTCTGTATCTGTGGGCTAAGGTTTAAGGCAATTGCAATTCACTGACACCATGTTTTAAGATTATTAGCTTTTATTCATTTCTTCATCTATTCATGTATTTAAACACTGATGAAGCAATTTTATTCTATTTGTATTTATGTCCCTACCACTTGTTCTAGGAACATAAATGCAAATGGAGTAAGACTGTTTTCTCATGAACCTCACTGTCTGTGGGGAATAGAGACAGCCTAAAGAGCAAGCAGTTATCCTAGAATGAGATCCAATGAATGTGCACTGAGGGGGCTTGTGGGATTGGGAGCAGGGTAGTGTTGGTGCTCTTCAAAATGATCAAGAATATGCCAGGAAGGCAAAAGTGGTGAAGTACATTTTTTTATTTTTTATTTTTACTTTTTAGTTGAGATAGGGTCTTGCTCTGACACCTAGGCTAGAATGCAGTGGCACATTCACAGCTCACTGCAGCCTCCACTTCTTGGGCTCAAACAATCTTCCTGCTTCAGCCCCCTGAGTAGCTGGGACTACAGGTGCACACCACCATGCCCAGCTAATTTTTGTAGAGATGGGGTTTCTCCATGTTGCTGAGGTTGGTCTCAAACTCCTGGACTCAAGGGATCCTCCCACCTCAGTCTCCCAAAGTACTGGGATTACAGATGTGAGCCACCATGCCTGGCCTAGAAGTGAATTATAAGCAAAGGGAACAGAATATGCAAAGCACAAAGCATGAAACAAGCACAAACTTTTGAAATTTTAAGTGAGATGATGTTCCTCAATCATAGGATATATACATCTCTATAGAAGATAGCTTTGGTTGAAGAAAATGTTATGCTGCTATAATATTTCAGGCTATTGAAAACTGTATTCTGTATTTTTTTTCTGTGTACTAAGCTTTTTGTACAAAGCCCAAAATTCTCTAGAAATCTCACCCTTATCCAATCCATTCTCCGTTCAACTGACACTTTTCCCAAGTGCACAAAACCACCTAAGTTTGCTCTTTTGCCACAATTAAATAGCTATGCAAATTTATCTATTTTTGTGTCTGCCTTAATATGCCCATCTGTCAGTTGAGATAACAGTTCTTTCCCTGGTTCCCTCACAGGAATGGAGTGAAGATATTCTAAGACCAAGGACAAGAACACACTGTAACAAACAAAAACCCTTAAAATGTGACACGAACAGATTTTATCCCTGCCAAGAAATATTTTCTGAATTCCTAGATTGATTAAATGGTCCTTCTCTGTGCTCTCATAATATCCTGACTTACATCTGTTTTATCACTTATAATATTTTATTGAAATTATCTGTTCATGTGCATATTTCCTCCAGTAGACCATAAACTCCTTAAATCCAGGAACCACAGCGTATTTATCTTCATACCTCTCACCCTTAAATTCATATTACGTATTTGGTTTGTGAACTGACATTCACCAATAAAAAAGTTGTCTCTCTCCAGAAACCAGCTCAGTTTCTTGGCACTTCCCTGTGGCCTGTACCACCTTGTATTATTATGTATGAGGCGAATGAGTCAGGCTCCTTGGTGGCCGCTCTGGGCAGCACAGTGCTGCCTGCTCCTGTAAAGATATCACCCATAAAATCTGTGCAGGTGAGGAAAACTTCATCTCTCCTCCAAAATGACCCCAATATTTCTGAAACTCCTTAATACCAAAGCTTCTCATCTCCTGAAAAGAAATTGGATGAAATTCAAATAAAACCATAAAATGGCAGAGCTTCAAGAGTCTTTAGAGATTAGTAGTAAATTGTGTTCTGAAAATAGTTGTTGCCAGGAGGCAGAAGAAGGCTATGAGAGTAGAAATGATAACTTGCTGAGGACAGGGCATGAAAAGAGGAGGATCCAGTCCTCTCATCTTTTAGTTTTTCCCCATTTTGCCAATGGTCAACTTTAGTCCCTTCTGTCCTTTAAGCCTGAGAATAAAATATTTATATCAGGGTGTAACTGGGAACTTTCAGCATTGCTAGATTTCAGTAGAGGAAATTTCCTCAAAAGACTACCCCCTAGGACCGTAGGCATATGAATTAAGTACTTGTTGGATGCTAAAGACCTGCTTTAACTTACTTCAGGTCAAGGATATACATGTGTTCTGTAAACCATGAAAGGCCGCTTCAGGGTAAGAGAGAGTATCAGTGATGGTGACTGAAAGAGCTCAGGGGTTCCCCTCTTCCTTCTGTGGGTTACTCCATAGGCCCTGGATGCCTCAGGACACAATTGGCTGGGATTCTGGAGACACAGATCTGGAGAGTTCAGTCTTGAGCCTGAGTACACCTTTTATGCCCCAGTATTTAAAGCTTAACTACAGCAAGGGCACCGTAGGTCTCCCCCTCAACTCCAGAACTGTGACACAGGAAAGGGGCACACCCCAGGGGTGATAGCAGAATTCCAGGAGGCCTCCAAGTGCTTGGCAGGATGCCCAGCAAGCATTTCTTTCAACCAGAGAGAGAAGACAGATCATTGTGGGAACGAGATTCAGAAACTCGGGAATATGTTGGAACTAGGCCAAATGTTGAATCCTGAAAGAAAAAGAGAAACTCCAGGCATTGGACGGATGTCCCTGGCTGGAACAATTGAGTTACATATATACATGCATGTCTATATATACTCACATGTGTTTATGTATATGCACATATATTTATTTAATATTTCATAATTTGTAATGTTCAGACATATAACAGTTACACTCTAGGAGGTGGATTCAAACAAAGTCTTCAGGAATCTGAAAATTTTGCCCAACAATCTTTAAACTCTGTCATTGGACATTAAAACTGGAAGAAAACTTAAAAATGAACCCTGGCCTTCCGCTCCTTTTTCGTGGATGAGGAGAATAAAGCCTAGGGAAATGATGTGACTTACTCAACATCATATGGGGAGAACTAGTGGGAGTTTTTCCTAAATTCAGGGCAGAGAAAGCCTGACACTCCTCCTCACTTCATTTCTCTGTGTGAGCCCCTCTGGGTCTTATGACTGAGGGCCCTTGTAGCCTAGCCTGTATGTGTAAGAGCTTACTCACCCAAGATCTCTACTTTTGTGGAAAGTTAGGACAACTGTTCATTTCTGCACGTGTCACAGGAGGAAGCTGGAGTTAAGAGAGGTTAAGTGATGCACCCAAGATCCTCTAAGAAATGGAGGACACTGACTTAAACCAAAGACCATCTGCCTCTCAGTCCATTACAGCCTCTCAAGGGGAAAGAAAACCAATTTTAATTGGGTTAGGAAGCCATGAGTGTGACTGCCTAGGATTCTTGCCAGGTTCTCACTAAAGTCCCTGCAATTTGACATCCTTTATTCCTCACCATGGTGCAGACATCACTGGCACCCTCTGTGTGCTTTTATTCTTGCTGGTCGCTCTTCAGGGCATCTTCTTTCTTCCTACCCATGCATCCCAGCTTGAAGGTTCCTGGGTTAAGACTTGACAAACCCCTCTTTTTTCTTGGAAGAGAAATTGCTTTGTCTTCAAGGTTCTTTTAGAAGCTTGTGTGTATCTCTGTTTCAGCAGCTATAAGCTAGGCTATGCTAGAATCTCCTGCTCCTCTTGACTAAGGTGGGAATGTGTGCAAATCTTCATGCATGCTCTGCATAAGGCCTGACACATCAAAGGTATTCAATAGATGTTTGATGAGAAAATATAACATGAATATTATCCCAGGAATATTAGTTCTTTAGAGTCTAAAACACGCTAACTACGTAGTTTCTTGCACAGAGTGAATGTTCCCAGAATGTTTCATCAACCTTGACCAGCGTCCTCTTTCTTATTGCATTGTCTTCAGCAAGTGGTATCTGTCTTCTCAGGTTGCTGCCATCCTGGTCGTCTGTCACTCTACTCCTCCACTGGCCATAATGGCTGAGAACATCAGAGGGGAACATATTTGATGGAAAAGATTTCAAATGAGTATGAATAGAAAAGCATTTCAAGAAATCAAAACAGATGGGAAACTTTGGTATCTCCAGAGCTCACCTAAAGGTCCTTTTGCAATGAAAACCCTGAGACCATACTTGATGTGTTTGGCAAGGGTCTGAATGAATAGAGAACCATGACTTTAGGCTATTTCTGTTGGTTTTTGTGACCATGTTCACAAGCAAAGCTATAAATCTTACAACATAGAACAATCTGTGGTTTGAGTGAAAGCTGAAGGTTGGAGGTGGAGAGATCTTTCTTCCAGCTCCACTTAATGGTCTAAGACTCAGCTGCCCTTTGATCTTGGAGTGGAGATTTGGCTTTCAGAGAGAGTACACAGGTGGCAAGATGTAAACAAAATAACATCCCAGGGCCTTCATCAGGCCTTTGGAAAACAAAGTGGAAACATGGTTGGCTCCTGAGCTGACTGGACATTAAATAATGAGTCTGACACATAGTGAAGTCTTCACACCCTCAGCCATTCACGTGGACCTATGACAAGGCGATGCACTTCCAAAGGGTTCACTGGCTTTTCCCTTGCCTAACCGTAAACCACACTTATTTGTGCACACAAGGCTTTAGTAACAAAAGAGAAAATGCATCTCTGCCCTGGGTTTATTGCTGAGCCTTTCCTGGGCATTCTCAAGATCCATCCCAGAGTGAGTTCTATGGGATCAATGTGGGAAGAGATTTAAAAAAAAGTGGTCCTTCCTTCCTTCCTTCCTTCCTTCCTTCCTTCCTTCCTTCCTTCCTTCCTTCCTTCCTTCCTTCCTTCCTCTCTTTCTTTCTTTCTTCCATTTTTCTTTCTTTCTTCCCCTCCTTCCCTCCCTCCCTCCTTTCCTTCCTTCCTCCTTTTTTTTTTTTTTTTTTTAACCTATGTCTGTCTGTCTTTTCTTTCCTTTTTCTTAGTAGAAAACAAGAACACAAGAAAGGAGTGGGTTTGTGCACTCTTGAATTCTTTCTCCATTTTACCCTCATGGAGGGACTGAAACTGGTACTGTTTCTTGAGAACCTGTCCTGTCTCTGGCCCCATGCCCACCGACTTTCCTGGAACTTCTTCTACCTGGTGCTCCCAGAGCCTGGCAGCAGCTGAAAGGGAGAGCTCTGTGCAGAGCAAAGGCAGGCTTTATTAAGACGTTGGTTCGGACGGGGCCAAGCTCTCAGAGGCAGAGGAGGGACTGTCTCATTCACTCACCTCCGGACCAGAAGCCTCTCTCGTACTCAAGGACTGACTCATTCCTGGTCTCACCCCTGTTCTCTTATGAATTCCTCCAGAGCAAGAAACAGTATTTGTGTATTTTGAGAAGTCAAGGGCTGGTGTTAAATATTCCTACCTCTGAGAGAAAGCACATTGCCTTCCTCATTGTCGTGCTGGGAAGAAACCCCAGCTCCTCTGTGTGCTCAAGACTCCAACCAGGCCTCCTCGGTGCCAGGTTCTCATCCGTGCCGCACCCCTGAGAACAAGCAGCAAGGCTCAGCTGCAGTTAATTTTCATTTGCTGTTTGTATATAAATGCTTTTAGTACTTAAACTAAATTCAGATCAATTAAACTAATGTTGTTTGACATAATATTCCTTGTTCCAAAATCAATATCCCTTCATTTGACAGACTTATTCTTGAATTCAGGATGTTTATTGTTCTTAAAGCTTACCTATAGACCTGGTTTTTGTCTTTAATGATATAAAACAGCTCTTCTTCACATACTGTACGCCAGCATGTAATGGGGCTCAAATTTCTCTGGTAAATATCTTTAATTGTACCATCATGCCTTTTAATCTCAGCAGTACATGACCACTCTTTCTCTGTCTCCATTTGTCTCCTTAGTTTTAAATACATTCCTTTAGTGGTGTCTGTTTAGAAAGAACTGGGGTGAAGGAAAGAGCCAGGCTGAGATTTGCAGTCCAGAGTTCCGTCTTTCCAAAGAGTAGGGCCAACAGAGCTCTCCCAGCCTGGCTATTTAACTGTGGCCACTTATTCTTCGCCAGACCCCCAACTCCCCCTCTGACCTAACCCAATCATCATAAAGTAACATGCAGCTACCAAAACGCACCATGTTTTCTCATTGGTCTTTCCCCTGTGCCCTGCAGCTCTTCTTCACCCTGCTTTTGGCTCTTATAAATCTTTTTCTGTTTTCCCTGGCCTTTGTCCAGAGACAGGCCTTGCTTGGCTTTGGGGAGAGAAGCCTGAGGGTCATTTATCACTTGAACAGTGGGAATGGGGGATTGAACGGTAGTTTTTTTGCTGTCACCATGGCAAAGGTCTGTGCACAGTTACCTAATTGGAAGAAGCTGGCCCCAGTTCCCATAATTGCCCCACCTTGATAACTGTCCAGCTCAGACCTGCTCACTTCATGACAAAGGAAAGGATCTCTGCAGAGGAACGACCTCTTGGTGATAAAACAAGAATGGTTTGCAATGTTTTTCTTTTTTTTTTTTCCAGGCAAATATATTCTTTAAATTAATAGTTACTGAAATGATAGAAGCTGGCATTTGTGAGAGCTTTAATCAGCCTCTGAAATGTACCCGACTTTGCTCTGTGACCAGCCTTCAGACAAGATGAAGCCTCATGAAACCTGAGCTGGGCTTGCTTGTCTGTCTTCCTACTGGAGAGACTCCTGCAGCAAAGTGTGCCCAGAACCTAGAAAGGGAGCTGCTCTGCCCCACTGCACACACACACACACACACACACCCCACATGCAGGTACACACACACATGCACACATACACATGCCCCACATAAACACACACTACACATGCATACACATGTACACACACGTGCACACATGCGTGCACACACATGCTTTTTTTCTATAGTATTTTTCAAAGAAGCATAGCTTGAGATCACAGAGATTTGGTTAAACTCAGGAGTGTTTTTTTTTTTTCCTTTTAAACTTTTATTTTAGGTTTGGGGGTCCATGTGAAGGTTTGTTACAAAGATAAACACATGTCATGGGGGTTGTTGTACATATTATTACATCACCCAGGTATTAAGCTCAGTACCCAATAGTTGTCTTTTCTGCTCCTCTCCTTCCTCCCACTCTCTCCCTCAAGCAGACCCCAGTATCTGCTGTTTCCTTCTTTTTGTTCATAAGTTCTCATCATTTAGCTCTCACTAAAAGTGAGAACATGCTGTATTTGGTTTTCTGTTCCTGAGTTCATTTGCTAAGGATGATAGCCTCCAGCTTTATCCATGTTCCTGCAAAACTCATGATCTTGTTCTTTTTTTACAGTTGCTTAATATTCCATGGTGCATATGTGCCGCATTTTCTTTATCCATGTCTGTCATGAATGGGCATTTAGGTTGATCCATGTCTTTGCTATTTGAAGAGTGCTGCAATGAATAGTTGCATGCATGTGTCTTTATGGTAGAATGCTTTATGTTCTTCTGGGTATATACCCAGTAACGGGATTGCTGGGTCGAATGGTAGTTCTGCTTTTAGGTCTTTAGGGAATCACTGTACTGCTTTCCACAGTACTTGAACTAATTTATATTCCCACTAACAATGTATAAGGGTTCCCTTTTCTCCACAACCTCACCAGCATCTGTTATTTTTTGATTTTTTAATAATAGCCATTCTGAATGGTGTGAGATGGTATCTCACTGTGATTTTGATTTACATTTCTCTAATGATCAGTGATATTAAGCGTACAACAGACACATGAAAAAATGCTCGTCATCACTGGCCATCAGAGAAATGCAAATCAAAACCACAAGGAGATACCATCTCACACCAGTGGGAATGGCAATTATTAAAAAGTCCAGAAACAACAGGTGCTGGAGAGGATGTAGAGAAATAGGAACACTTTTACACTGTTGGTGGGATTGTAAACTAGTTCAACCATTAGGGAAAACAATATGGTGATTTCTCAAGGATCTAGAACTAGAAGTACCATATGACCCAGCCATCCCATTACTGGGTATATACCCAAAGGATTATAAATCATGCTGCTATAAAGACACATGCACACGTATGTTCATTGCGGCACTATTCACAATAGCAAAGACTTGGAATCAACCCAGATGTCCACCAGTGACAGACTGGATTAAGAAAATGTGGCACATATACACCATGGAATACTATGCAGCCATAAAAAAGGATGAGTTTGTGTGCTTTGTAGGGACATGGATGCAGCTGGAAACCATCATTCTCATCAAACTATCGCAGGAACAGAAAACCAAATATCGCATGTTCTCACTCATAGGTGGGAACTGAACAATGAGATCACTTGGACTCAGGAAGGGGAACATCACACATGGGGGCCTATTATGGGGAGGGGGAAGGGGGGAGGGATTGCATTGGGAGTTACACCTGATGTAGATGACGAGTTGATGGGTGCTGACGAGTTGATTGGTGCAGCACACCAACATGGCACAAGTATACATATGTAACAAACCTGCACGTTATGCACATGTACCCTAGAACTTAAAGTATAATAATAATAATAAAAAGAAGAAAACGTATATGTGTCTAACAAGCATATTTTTTTAAAAAACTCAGGAGTCTTTAACTTTATTGGCGAGGTTCTAGTGGGGAAAGCAAGTGAGAAAATAAATGGTTTATGCTACTGCATTTTGTTTTCTGTCAAACATGTACACAGCTTAACTTTCATTCTGCACAAAAAAATGTGACTTCATTCTCCTAGGGATTGGTATCTCTCTATTCTCCTTGGCCTTGTTTCTCCCTACTCTCACATTTGTTCTTTCTTCTCATTTTCTTCCCTTTCTTTTAATCCCTCTGCTCTCAACTTGTCTGCTGTATCCCATCTGGAATAATATCCTGTGTGTTCTGAACATGGATACAGTAAATCTTTCATAATCGTATGCTGGATGCAAGGGCACTGATTAATAAACATTGCAGGGAAGAGTTTTCCGACAGTCCCTCTCTTCAGTTAGCCGTGTTTCTTCTCATGGGATACCTTTGATCATTTCTTTGGTGACTGCACCTGACTGCATTTTATTTCCATTCCTCCAGATTTGCATTCCCTCTAACTGATTGCCTTGCTCTTATTTGATGAGTCCTGTTTCTGTGGTGACTTATCCTGGTCCTGAGGGGAGGCACTGCGTTGTCCCATTCTGGAGAGAAATTTCTGAATGCCCTTTGGCCCTTCCCTCAGCTTCACCCTGAGAAGACTCTCAGCAGAGGCCAGGGTAGGAGGCCCTGGGTCTAGTTACGAAGGTAATGAGGGCAACTGGCTCTCACCATCATGACCTAGGAAAGATCAGGAAGAGGAAAGCCTGTGCAGAGGTTGATCTAGAGATGTCCCTCATCTACCACTCCAGGAAGGAGAGCCAGGGCCTGTTGCCGTCCTGTTACCTCACAGATGGTCAGCGATTGCATCTACGTAATCCTTGACACTGCACATAAGCAAATATTTAGTGTTTTTAAAATGTTATTTAACCTCCATCATTTCCACATGAGATGGGAAGGGCTGATTGTCATACCTATTTCATGGATGAGGAAAGCGAACCCTGGAATAGTGACTTGTGCAAGAAGGGAGAATCTGGCCCCAGTTTCCATCATTACCCCACCTTGATAACTGTGCCCAGCTCAGACTTATGGGAACTGTGCTCAGCTCAGAATTAAGGGAACTGGGGCCAGGTGGCACAGTTATAAAGGTGGGGCAGTTATGATTCTTCACTCCAGATTCTTCACTACAGTCACTTAGCGAGTATGTGGAGGTGCCCTGGGCTTCCAGTGCCTCTTCCATGGCGCCTCCACTGTGTGGTATTGTAGCCCTTTTTGATGTAGAACCCCCATTGTTGGTCTCTGCCATTCTTTTTGCTTCCCTTGGCCTAAAGTACTTGACACAGGCTTACATCTTAGAGGCTTAACCCTTTCCAGAGCCAGGCCTTCCCAGAGTGCTGGCCAGAGACTACCCAAATGGCTGAGTGGGGAGGGACACTGTTGGGACAGACAGTCCAGGGAGCCATGCAGTGAAGCAGCCCTCAGGTTCCCAGGCAGCAGGTGGGAGCCTACCACGTGGTTCTTATGTCGTAATCAGTGTAGTACTTGATTTATTTCTGGCTTTAGAATTCTGGGGTGCATGTCTGGACTCCCTCAGAATCCCTGGTTCAGGTTGGATGTGTGACTCAACTCCTAAAAACAACTGTTAATTCATTATTTTATTTCATCTTTACCACAACCCTCTAATGTAGCATTATGAGTGTTCCCACATTGTGGATGCAAAAAACTGAGATTCAGAAAAATGAAGTGATTTCTCCAAGGCAGACTGCAATTGACACGTTGCAGCCCAGCTGTACAGGATATCCCCCTCCTCTTGCTTTCACTTGAGCACTCACACCTGATAAAGATGTCAGACAGATGAAGAGACCAGCATAAAGTACCCATGCGTATTTGAAGAGATTGACATTAAGATTGCTTAATAATGAAGTTAATTAAACATCATCTTGGGACCAGTCTTTGGTCACACCCTTAATATGATACAGGGCATCTAGTTCATATTATATGGGTCTTAGGATAAAGAAACTTCTAAACAAATGTAGTATATTAACTTTTAAAAGAAAGGAGAGCTTAATAAAGAAACCAGAGGTGTGGTTGGGAGAAGGGGAGTGGGCGATGAATATGAGAAACAAAACTAATAATGAAAGAGTGCAAGTGGAATGAATGTTCTCTTAGCGATTTCCATGAAGGGTTTGGTGTTCTCCCTGGTAGCTCACGATTGCAAAATTCAAAGCCAAATGGGCTTGTCTTTTGCATTTGTGGACCGTCCTCAATCCCACTCAATGTTTGCCTTCCAATAGCTTCTCAAAGTGTACTTTGCCTGTAGCACTGTTCTCCTTTAATTATAAAAACCCAGTGCACTATTAAGAAAAAGGCAAGCCATATGTTTCTGATTCATTTAGAATTAAACCCGCAGCCTGCTGTTAGCTAAGAGAAAGGCAATATTCAAGAACTCATCGTAATAAGCAATGTTAGCAAGAACCTTCTTAAGAAACAAGTTTAGATTTTGCTGGGAATAGTGAAAGTATGACTCCTGAGCGGTTTGGGTAGGATTTGGAATTCAGCCACTGTGAACTGCAAAGTGAGGAGTGCATTGTGAGAGGCATAACTTCTTCAGTCTCGACTGAGGATCAATCTTTGTCAAACTGGAGTTAGTTAGGTCTCAGGGGAGCAAGGGGAAGTTGTAATTTAGGAGAAAAAGAGCTGTTACCTAGGGCTGCTATTTACCTTACAGTAAATATGGGGGAACAGTGGTTAATAAAATAGTTTTATATTTTTCCTTTAAGAAAATAGCCATAATGTATGAAATACATCAGTATTCAGGCTTTAAGACAAAACAATAGACCTTGTGATTTAATTTTTTTTAATGGAAAAAAAAGAGAGAAACCTTGTTTCCCTTTCCTTGTTTGCAAACTTTTTACCATCTAGTTATTAATTGGGTCAATCTTTTAAAGACGAGTATTTATCTTTACTGTGAACCATTTTTTCCCTTTGGGCTCATTATGTTAAACATTGCATTTAACCCACACTTTAGGAGAACAAAGCAATATTTCTGTTGGTTTAAACTGTCACATTGACTCACATAATGGAAAACTGGCTAACTGGAAGTAGGGGAAGATATTTCAGTAAAAACAAGTATCTCCAGGAAGAGATAAGCTACAGCCTATTTCCAACCATGAACTTTGGTTGCCTTGGTGCCTCCTTGCCTATCCCAGGTGTACGGAAGAGAAAAGGTTGGCCTGCTGGAGCCTACTGCCATGAAGTTGGCCCTTCTGTCTTCTAACCTCACACCGCTTCTTATTGAAGGGACCCTGAGCAAAATGGCAAAGAACTAAGCAGTTGGTTTCTTGCTCCCCAGTTTTTCTTTTGTTCCTTTGTGCTAATCTAAATCTACTGTTTGCTGTATTGCGTGTGTGCTCGTGTGCTGTGTTATTGTGTATTTTTTTTCTCCTGAATGACAACACAAATCTAAGTTTCCATGCGGAATGAAACCTCATGACATCTTATGGGACTGTGGTATTATGATCAGAGCTCAATAATAATTGCTGAATATTATTGAAAGAATCTTCAGTGTGTTGAAAACGAGTGAGACATAGGGTGGTATACTGGGTATACTTAAGTATATTTAAGACTTACATATGTGGCTTCAAATCCTGGATTTACCAATGACTAGTCATTAGGTTAGCTCTCAGGCCATTTGTGAAGTAGCCGTAAGAATGGTTGCTTTGAATTGTTGTGTAAGAATTAGTGAATTTATGTATACGTAAATCCAGACACATGGCAGGCATTCAATAAACAATTGCTTGTTTGGTTAAAAAATTGTTTGGAGTACAGTGTAGCATTGTGCATAAAGTTGAGACCACTTGGGTTTAAATTCTGACCGTTTACTGATTTAGTTAAACCACTTAACATTTCTAATTCTGAATTTCTTCATGGTAAAATAGGAATAATGACTCACTCAAAGGATTGTTGGAAGGAATAAATATGCATATGATGTTGAGTAAGGTCAAGAGCCTCAGGCCTGCTTCTCAAAATATTCAGGAAGCATCATCTTCAAAGAAGTCCAGAGCTTTTGTCTCATGAGACGGCTTCAGTGACTATGTCTTTAGGAAAGATGAAGAGGAAATCAATGTTCAATTCAGTCGATTATAACCTGAGAGGAAGGAAAGCTTAACAACTTGCTAGCAAGTCTAACTTCAACAGTGCCTTTTACTGGCAGAGTAGACCAAAACTATCTCACTCTATTCACCTTAGTTGAAAAGAGCATCTGCTCATTGTTGCAAACATGCAATATACTGAATGCCAGAGAAATCCAGCAACTGGTAGTGTGAAATATTTTTTCCTACACTATATCAATCTTTTAAAATTTGAGTATAAAATGTTGAAGATAACATTGCAATAATATTTTCTTTTTGATAAAACTTCAGATTTATTCTAGTATTTCAAAAGTTCACTCTATGAATAGTGTTACTTGGTTTCTGCCTTGGCTTCCAGCCAAACTTTGCTGTTAATAATCAGCCATTCAACACTAGGCCAAAATGGTGCTTTTCAGTGAATGTGTTGCAATTAGTCAATTGCCAAAAATAAGTACTGGTAATAATTTTGGCTCTGTGTCCCCACCCAAATCTCATGTGGAACTAAAATCCCCATGTGTCAGGGGAGGGACTTGGTGGGAAGTGGTTGAATCATGGGGACGGATTTCCCCATGCTATTCTCATGATAGTGAGTGAGCTCTCATGAGATCTCATGGCTTAAAAGTGTGGCTCGCTCTCTCTCTCTCTCTCTCTCTCTCTCTCTTCCTTCCCTGCTGCTATGTAAGATATGCCTTGCTTCCCCTTTGCCTTCCACCATGATTTTAAGTTTCCTCAGGCCATCCCAGCTATGTGGAATTGTGAGTGAATTAAACCTCTTTTCTTTATAAATTATGCAGTCTCAGGTAGTTCTTTATAGCAGTGTGAAAATGGAATAATGCAAGTACTCTATATATGAATTTTTTTTATTATTGGTGTGAAGGTGATGGGAAGTTTCTCTAGTGCCTCTGACATCAGGGCATACAGGAGGCTGTTCACTGGATTGTCCTGGATCCCCTGCAAGTTTGTTTTCATCTCTGCTGTGATTTTCCCATTCATGAAATGAGAGGAGGGTTAGACTCCACTCTTCTAACTTAACTCTCCCAATCTCTCTGAACACTCCCAGTGAGTCCTCCCTCAGCAGCTGTGGATGCAGTAGAGACCCAGGGAGCAGCATCCCATGTTTCTTCTGGATCAGCTCCTTATTCTTCATCAAAACTCTTAAGACCCAAACTTAGAGTAAGTAAAAAAGACCATGAAAGGAAAAACGAGCCCCTTCCTGATGAAATAGTGACATGAATATATATATGTGTGTATATGTGTGTGTGTGTGTGTGTGTGTGTATATGTGCATATATATATTCCCAAAGAACAGTGTAATCTGTCTAAAATGATTTAACTTGTCAGCTATAATGTGAAATAAAGTCTCAGAAGGATGCAGGTGGAAAACTATAGGAGGCAAAGGTACAGTTACAAGAGGTGGCCCAGAAAATCAGTGCTGGATATAGCTCCTTTTTCCTTATCAAGGAAAACAATAGAGAAGAAGTTGACACTTACTCATCTCTATGTTACGAGCCGTTTCCAAGTATCCAACATACATTTTCTGTTGACTACTCGTTACAGAACTGCCAGATGTATGTTAAACATAGCTTTTATTGCTGCAAGAGCTAAAGTTCAGAGAAATGAAAACTTGTGCTGAGATCTCACAGCAGACCCTGAGCGTGCTGCCAGTGCTGGAGCCAGAGTCATGGACGTGGGTGTTGGAGTCATCTTTTATGCATCTTCTGGTCTCCAGCATGTTTCTCATATGTAAAATGTAGATGATAATAGTGCATATGCCTGAGTGTTTAACATTTTTTTTTCCCTTCAGCAGTTTTTGGAAAAACTCTGTGCAGAAGAGTTGGTCCAATAAACCAAAATATGTTGAATAGATGTGTACTGGAGAGGCTGGTCTAGGACTCTTACATCTTATGAACTCTGTCTCAGGAGCAGAGACTACAGGCCATGGGATTTAGTCACTTCTCACCACTAACTCATAAAAGACTTTGATGTGGAGGTTTTGAATCTGTAGTACAATTTAAAGTCTTTAAGACATTTTGTGACAGAATTAACCCTAATACTCATAAACTTTGAGGTCATGTGTCTCATGGAGTTGCTAGCTTCCATCAGTTAGCTGAAGGGAAATTTTCATGTTCCAATTTCAGCATCAGCAATATTTTCCCTTGCAGAGGACCCTGCTCTTGATGCTTCTCTGCTTGTGTTGGGAATGTAGGACATGGGTGGAACAGTGAGCAGCTCCCTGGCTGCGTTCTTTCTCCATGCAGAGCTCTTGCTGGCTGAACTAGAATTGGGACAAAAGGGTCTGCAAACAGCAATCTGTCATGAGTCTGAGTGAAAAGGAGAAAAAAGGGATCTGATTAGAAGAAACAAGGGGTGAGTTTTGTGTGTATCTTCTACATCAGTAGTTCTTCCGAGTCAGGCAGAGTTGTAGCCAGGGGAACGAATACTTGTTTAACTTACTACAAGTTTACCTGAGATTAAGGGCAAGTTGAATACAGCCAGTATCCTTTGTTCCAATATTGACTTAGTCTTGTTGTCACAAATCAGCTATTGATATTTGGGGTCCCCATTAGTCTCAGGGAAGAGAGCTAATCCTTCTTTCATGTTTGTTTATATACCATATTTGGCCGGAGCTTGGGATGCACTTTTCACCTTGGTCTGCAAGTAGAGAGGCAAACACATGACCTCAGCACTGAAGCCATCCTGGCTGGTCACTCTCTACTGTTTGTTTAATTTTGCTCCGACTCCAGCCTGCCTCCTAATCCCAGGTATTCGGACATGTTACAAAAAGAAAGAGACCCTGAGATCAAAGCGCTGGTCACGATTTTACTAGGGGGCACCTCTGAAAGCACTTGTAGGCCTGTGTGCATGGCTAGCACTGTGATCTTTAGAAAATACTTTGCTCTCCAAATTGGGGCCAACAGATTTATCACCCTCTGGGCCCCAACGCTCCAGGTCAGGCTAGGGTTATTTTTGTGTATTGTGTGCAAAGACATGGTAGTTCTTAGAGAAACCCGAAGAGCAAATATTTAGAACATGCTTGAGGGGTAAAAGAGACTTCTCAAAAGAAATTTTTATTTTAGCATTTCCTATAAAAATAAGTTAACTTTATTGTCATTTGCTTGGGATCCTTGTCCTCTACAGATTTCTCTCTAAGCCACCAGCATTGTAACAGTTCAGGATGATGGATGCTTTTGTCTTCTCTGTGGAATTTGAGTTTCTGCTCTGTGGCAGGCTAAATCTGTTACAGAGAACTCTGAGGGACACTCTGATTGTTTTTGTTTTATTAGTTGTATAAAGTATGTTTCAGTAAAGGAGGAGTATCAACAAATGCAATATAAAAATATCTTTGTCTTATTCTGATTTTGTTGAAAAGGTGGTGATGTTAATATGGTTTGAGATATGTCTCTTCATATCTGTAGCCTATGGAATTGCATACATCAATTTAGAGAACAGAATTTTGTAGACTTAAGTTCAAATCCTGACTTACTATCTGTGTGACTTTGGGGAAGTTATTGTACCTTTTTTGGCTTCAATTTCAAAATCTATGAAGGGGAATAGTATTGGTATTGACCTCATGGAGTTATTGGAAACATAACATAAATATATATGAGATGTTTCACATTGTATTGCATTTTACATAGCATAGTCGATTAAGAGTTGCTTATTATTTTTCACTCTCAGAGACCTGCATTTGCTTCTCACAGATGATCTCAACTTTTACTTTACAAAGGAGATTGAAGATCTACAGTATTTTTACCTCAAAACATCTCTGTATATCTATATATTAATTTTTAAAAAGTGTTAAAATCTTACATTTACTTTGTGCCAGGCTCTGTGTGAAGCCCTTTACGCATATAGATTATTTACACATATAGATATAGCCCTTTACGCATTTACGACCATGAGTCAACTCCATTTACCTGATGAGAAAATTGAGGCTTAGCAAGGTTAATAATTTGCTGGTGTCATATTGTTCATATATGAACAAAAATCACCTAGTTCCAGAGCCTATCTTCCTGTCCCTGGTGCCATCGCACCTCCCTTCAATGCATTAGAATTTGAGTTCTATTGATGATCATCTTGCATATTCTTTTTTTCCCTTTCTACTCATACTTTGACATCTTCCTAAATGAATGTTCAAATTTTTCTCAAATTCAATTAATCAATAAGTTAACTAATTCTTCCTTAAGCACTTATTTCTGAACTCTTCATTAAGCATGTATTTAATAAAAGTCTTCATTAAGCACTTACTTAATAAAAATCTTTATTAAGCACTTATATCTGAACTCTCTGTGATCTGGTTTTTGTCTCACTGGGCCAGAAAGTAATCTCTCAATGGTCACAACTGAGTAGAAAAATTGAGTATACGAGCAAGAGAGTTTGTGAGGAGTCAGCTTGGAAGCTGCTATTTGTAGTCCAAGTGGGAGATGTTGGTAGCTAGGACTCAAGTATTTGTAGTAAAGATGGAGATGAATAGATGTATTTTATGATATTTTGGAGATATGAAAAAGTCATAAGGATGCACTAATTGATTTGATGCAAGAGGCAAGGGAAAGAAAAGGATAATGGCTGGCTCCTGATTTTTTGTTTTGAATAATTGGTGGATTATTTTGCTGTTTATGGGGAAGAGTAGGCTTTGAGTAGGTTTGGAAAATGTAGGAAAGTTAGGTGTTTTGTTGTTTTGCTTTTTTCTATGAGGGCATTGTTGGGTGGATATATCACCCAATAATGGATTGTAAAGGTCTAGAGCTCAGTGAAAAGTTGTCAGCATGAAAATATGTGAAGCCATAGATGTGATCCCTTAGGATGAGGATGAGGACAGAGGAGAGACGCCCTCCAGGAAACAGTACGATTAGGAGCAAAGCAGAGAGGAAGGTAGCAATGTGTAACAAATGTAATGGTCAGTGAGGCAAGAGGCAAATGATGAATGTTGTGCTGCCAGAAATCGTATCAACACTCCTTAAGGTTTTCCAAGCCTGTTAATACTGGCAGAAGCTGCTATACTTTTATATACCCTGCCTCCACTGACTACAGGGCTTCCATCCGCTTCTCTGCTTGGCAAACTCTTATTTCTTCAAGACTTAGTTCAGTTCCTCTGAAGCCTATTTTGATTCCTTACCTCTCATTTCTTAGATAGGTATTTCCACAACGCTGTGTCCCTACCTCTGTCTTAGCCCCAATTATGGGGTACTTGGGATAGCATAATCTGTCTTAACTAAATCCCTGGTTCCATTAAGGTGAGTTCCTTGAAGGTAGTGACTGAGAGTTTTACTCTGAATCTCTAGCATTTGGCACATGTCTGTGGGAAAAGTATTTGACTATTGTTGGTTAAATAAGTGTTTGTATAATAACTAGCTTCCCTTGTCAGCTTCAGTATTTAATTTCAAATATATAATGTCTACCTGAGGACTCCACCTGACAGCCCAACATTGAGATTTACCTGTATCTCAAATTCTGCATGTCTCCAATTGAATTTTTTCTTAAGCATTTTTTTTCTCACTCTTGTTAAGACCTCCTTCTTCTATCTTATTTTACGGTGCCAATATTCTCAAATGCTTCCAGCTTGGAAACAAGAAACAACTTGTGACTCTTTTCTCTCTCTAGCCATTCAGCCACTATTCCTGTACGTTTTTGCTCCATGATTCTTACATCTGTGTGCTGTTTCTTTTTCCTCATTAGCAACTTTCCCAAAGTTGCAGAGCTACTCAGATACAGAGCCAGGATTGTAGTCCATTCTGCCTGACTCACTAAGTTGTATCACCTTTCTGGCTTATGCTTGGATAACAGGGAACCTTTGATAGTATGGGAATCAATCCCAAATAATATAACTTGTAATTTTCTGGAACACTTTGGAAAGGAAAATACTCCATGGACTCTTGTTTTGCCTTATGTCTGAAACATAAACCAGCTATTTTTTATGAGGCATTGACAGAGAAATAGATGGATGGACTAGTTTATTTCCCTCAATAGTATGCAATCTAACAACTCTCTAAAGATATAAAGGTTTATACATGTAGTAAAGTATTTTTATCTAGAATATTTCTGTTAAAAATCATCAAATGCATTAAATAGGATAACTTCTAACTTCCACTCCCAAAGTTCTATTCTGCTCAGTTTTGATGTCTTCTTCTAAGATTAATTTGCTTCCCAGGGACTCATCCTACCCACAGGGTAAAGTTTATAATTTTGAGTTGTAGTATCTTTTTGTCTTAACCATAGGTGATATCCAGTGAATGCTTGGTAACAGAATGAATAAATAATTGGATGTACATGTAGCTTAGGAAGTAATATGTAAATATATATTCACAGTAGTACCAATTAACTGATCAGTATTTTTCCACTTTCATGCCATTTGTCTGTTGAGTAAAGATAGAGAGGGAGTTACCTTAACACTGTGACATTGAGCCACTACTAATAAATACTCAATTTCCAAAATAATGAATTCTTACACCCATCTTTCTTCCACTCTACCCAAATAAGTTACTTTGATTATAACTTTTCCTCAAAATCATTAGTTCTACCAGTTTATTTTATAGTTTCCTTTCAAAAATACATAGTTCAGCCTTCTGTTTCTTGCTAATTCAAACAGTTGCCACTGGATGTGCACTCCTACTGTAAATACCATAACAACTAAAGTATATATAATATATACACACACACACATATATATACATACATATATATATACACACACACATATATATATACACACACACACACTAAGTTCAGACAATGCATAACAGGAAGTGCAGTATTGTGATGCGTGACAGAAAGGAAAGAGGAGTTGATACATTATGATCATCCCAGTTTGATGCCAGGAGGCATTTATTGGAACATGGTGCAGGAAGGGGAAACCCAAGCAGAGCATGATGGTTGTAATGAAATAAAGAGGAAAATAGAAGAGCTTGAAGAGACTGGGACAATGGGAATTTGTGAAACAGAGTACCAAAAATGAAGGAACTTCCCCCCAAATTTATATGTCAAAGCTCTAATCCCCAATATAATGGAATATGGAGGTGGGGCCTTTGAGAAGTAATTAGGTTTAGATGAAGTCATGAGGATGGGATCCTCATAATGGCATTAGTGCCCTTATACACAGTGAAGTTGCTGGCTTTCCTTCACCACTTATGCACAAACAAGAGGTCATGTCAGTGCACAGAAAGAAGGTGTCCATCTGCAAGCCAAGAAGAAAGCCCTCAACAGAATGTGATTATGCTGGCATCCTGATCATGAACTTCTAGCCTACCGAACTGAGAAAATAAGTCTGTTGATTAAGCCATCCAGCTTATGATATTTTGTTATGGCAGCCTGAGCTGACTAATACACAGATGAAGAGCTGTAGTAACTTGCTTTGAAGATCTCTTAATTCTCTTTGCTGAATACTAAACTGTACATAAAATGTAACATGCCCAAAAAGTTGGGTAAAGAACAGCCGGGGAGCTACAACATGAATAATTTCCAGAGCTCACACAGGGATGGGACAAGTTTAAGTTATGAAGAGCCAAAGTGAAGAAACAGTGGATTAACACCCAGTGTTTAACAAAGACACATTAGTGGTAAAACTAATGGAGTCTTAGAGCAAAGGCTATTTTATACTCATTCAAATAGCAGTTTATAAATTCCTAGCAGAATCAAGCTGACCTGCAAGGTACTTAGCTTTCTGCCAAAGCAAAGTTTGAAACTCTTTAAAATAAGACAATTAAGTCCAAACTTTCAACAACGTAACATTATAATTCCCAGAATCTGATAAAATTACTATACATGCAATGAAACAGAATAGTTTGACCAATAACAAGCAAAAAAAAATAGTCGTTAGATATCAACACAGAAAAAAAAGAGGTTAGCAGACAAAAACATTAGAATTATTAGAAGTATACTCAAAGGCTAAAGGAAGACGTGCATATAACAAGGAGATAAATAGTTGATGTAGAAAAATAAATTTAAAAATGTAATAATATATAAAAATAATGTTCTTGATGAAATTAGCAGATTAGACACTGCAAATGGAAAAACAATTGGTAAGCTTGAAGGCAGAGCAATATAAACTAACCAAACTAAAAGAATAAAAAGAAAAACATAAATGAAAATTAACATATTTTCAGTAACTGGTGACTTGTGGTTATATTATACGTAATCCAATATATGTATAATTGGAATTCCAGAAGAAAGGAAGTGTCAGAATATTTGAAGAAAAAATAACCATATTGCATTTCTAAATTTGATGAAAAGTATAAACACATAGATCCAAGAAGCTCAACCAATCCCAAACACAATAACCACAAAGAAAACCACATTAAGGCATAATAATTAAATTGTTGAAGACCATTAATAAATAAGAAATCTTAAGTAAGAATGTGGCAGGAAAAACATATTAAATACAAGAGAACAGAAATAAAAATAATTGCTGACTTCTTGTCAGGAACAATCAAGTGAGAAGAAAACAAAGCAACCTCTTTAACGTACTGGGGGGAGAAAATCTGTAAGCAAAATCATTTTTTTAAATGAAGATGACTACTATAAGGCAGATATTGTCAGATTGGATAACATAAAACTATAAGCTTTCTATAATAAACACATTTTAAATATAAAGGTGTAGATTATAAGTATGAAAAAATGGCAGGCAAGTACTAATAAAAGATAATAAAAGACTGGGATTTCTAAATCAATACCAGGCAAAGTAGACTGCATGAAAAGGAATATTACCAGACATAAAGGGGGATATTTCATAATGACAACAGAGTCAGTTTATCAAGAAGACAGGATAATCTTAGATATATACATCTATATAATCAAACTCAAATGAAAACTGGACACCAAGATTACAGTTAGAAATTCAACACCCCTCTTTCAGAAATCAATTGAACAAGTAGTCAGAAGAAGAATAAGATTTGAATGACATTATCAACCAACTTGACCTAACTGACATTTGAAAATACTCTGCACAATAATGCCAGGATACACATGTTTGCAAGTACACATGAACCCTTTGCCAAGATAGATCATGCTTTTAATCATAAGCAAATTATCCATACATTTAAAAGAATTACAATCATACAGAATGTGTTTTCTGGCCACAACAGAATTTAACTAGAAATCGACAACAAAATGTCATAGAAAAGTGCCCAAATATTTGTAATTGAACGACGCTTTCTTAATTATATATAAGTGAAAGAATCACAAGGAAAATTTAAAATCATAGAAATGAAAACACATCCTACAAAATTTATGTGATACAGGTAAAGCAGTGTCTAGAGAGAGATTTAAAACTTTAAATGCTTAAAAAAGAAAATATAATGTTAGTAATCTAAGTATCTACATCAAGGAATTTGAAAAATAAGAGCAAATTAAACTCAAATTAATTATAAGAAAGTAAGATAAAGTGATATCAGTTATATAGACTAAGGCCTAACAATAGAAAAAATCAATGACACCAAAAAGATGTGGAGTGATAGAGAATAAAAACTGTCAATATCAAGAGGATTAATATGGAATATTCTACACTGTAATTGTAAAATACATAAAAATTATTAAAATATTTTCATAAAAACTCTAGGCCTGAATGACTTCACAAGTAAATTCTACCTAACAACTCATGAAGGAATCACACATATTTTACACAAATTATTTGAAAAAAATGGAAGAAAGGGGATATGTACTAACATATTTTTAGAAAGAATTATCTTAATACCAAAATCAGATAACAAAACAAAGAAATAAAATGCAGAACAATGTGCCTCACAACTGTAGATATAAAAATCTTTAATGAAAATGTAACAAAATGCAGTTACCTATAGAAAGGGTAATATGCCATGATTAAGAGGGCCTATTCCAGCAATGCAATGTTGATGCAACATTTTAAACTCAGTCTTACACAGTATTAACTAAGTAAAGAAGAAATGGTCATCTCAGTCTATGGAAATATTTGATAAACTTAACTCCTATTCATGATTAGGAACTCCCTACAAGCCATCAATAGAAGGAATCTTCTCAATATTACAAAGGAAATCTATGAGAAATCTGTAGCTAATATTATATTGAAAGGTGAAACATTGATTTCTTCCTAAAATAAAGAACAAGGCAAGTGTGTATCTTTTGGCCATTTCTATTCAACATTTAACTGGAGACCCTGGCTAGTGTAATTAAGAAAGAGAAATAAAATGCAAATATAAGGGAAGGAGAAAGTTAAGCTGTATTTCTTCCATAGATAACATGATCAAGTATTTATATGATTTTTAAAATAATCTACAAAAAATACTTAAGCAGATAAGCAAAGACTTTGAATACAAAGTCAATATATGTTTTAAAAATTCATTTCCATATGCTAGCAACTAAGAATTAGAAATGAAAATTTTAAAATACCGCTTGCAATAGTATCAAAAACATAAAATACTTATGGATAGATTTAACAAAATATGTGTAAATCTGTACCCTGTAAACTATAAATCATTTCTGAAAAAAAAATAACATTCTAAATAAATAGCAAAATATATCATTTTCCTGAAAGATTCTATTGTGTTAAAATTTTCCCTAAGTTCATCTATAGTTTCATGTAATCCCAACCAATTCCAAAGGTGACTTTTTATTTCTGAAGACATTGAAAAGGTGATTCTAAAATTTGTATGACTATGAAAAGGATCTAGAATAGTTAAAAAAAAATTAAAAACAATGAACAAAGTTGAAGAAATTGCAATACTGATGTCAGGACTTACTATCAAGCTACAGTTATCAGAACAGAATGGGACTAGTATGAGGTTCGGCAGAACAATGGGAATTGATACTCATCCCTACTCAGGCCTCTCTCTTAAGCTCATGATTTTTGAAATAATTATTCATTTTACATCTTTCCTTGGATGTCTTTAAGACATCCTAAGCTCTGTATATCTGAAACCCAACCCATTTTTTTTCCTAAATCTGAAACTCTCTGTTCCCTACCCCTTTCATCATTTCCTAGAGTTGTGCCAGCCAAAAACTTAAGAGTAATTCTCCACCCCTCTCTGTCTTTGATATTCCACATTACTGATTCTTTACTGGGAACTTCCAGTTTTAACTCCTAATATACTTTGGCTTCATCCACATTTTACTGTCACCCAGTTATAACATCTACTGCCTAGACTTTTATAAATGCTTCCTAAACTACAACCGACATCTACTTTTAATTAGCTTGAGAGTATATATTTGAAATATAAATTGTAGCATGTTAAACCTTGCTTAAAATGCTCCAATGTCTTCACATTGGGTTTAGGAAAAAGACAAATCTTAACAAGGCTTTCAAGACTCTTCCATATCAGCCCCTACTTGATTCCCTAACAACACCTTGCGCCACGCTATTCCTTGCTCTCTCAGAGGGTAATTCTCACGGTTATTTGTTCAGAAGAATACTAGCATGCTTTACCTATTTATCCACAAATGAACATGGATGTTACATGTCCTATGATTACTACACATGAAAATACATCTGCCTCCCTATTTCCAGTTTAAACTTGGCAAGTTGACATGACATATGAAGTTCTAACTTTTTAGACTTACACAATTTTTAAAAATATTGTCACGTTATTGACACATGCACATGATCTATAATGTTAATGTCTTCATATTTTTCTTCCAAAAGTCAATGCGTTATTTCTGTATTTTTGATAAACATTGTTTATATTTGTGACCTTATTGAAAACATTGAGAAGTGAGAGGTTTTCCTTAAAAATATGTTCTAGCATGTGTTCCTACATATAATGTAATTCTAAGATCATGCAAATGTAGAATGCAGAATGATAGCTAAACATTTTATTTCTTTATACTCTGTGTTTTAGAGGAATAGTTTGAAACTTCTTGGTCATTACAAACATAACAGAAGATGTGTCACACACTGCTGTGGGATGCCCCTGAGGTTATATAAGGGTTCCTGAGTTTTACCTTTGTTCTCTTTCACTTAAGAAAGCATATTGTAAAGCAAGTGAATGACAGTGACGTTATTGTAGCGGTTATCTTGGAACTCATTTTTAGCATTCTAAAATTAAACCACTCACAAATTTCAGACTTTACCTACCATTAATAACAAATTACTTGTGGTCCATCTCGCCAGTAAACTGGGTGAAGGAGAATTATAATACAGGAGTATAAAAACAACTCTTTTTAAAAGGGACAATTCAACCATCACCGTGTCAAACTATCTTGAACTATCACTGTGTTCTAGCCTGAATAAATATAACAACACTCATACTGAATACCAAAGCATAAATTACTGCACATATTTATATATTGATTTTAAAACATGCCTTTATATAAAATTATTTCTCTTTTGATTATGTTCATACACCCAAATATTCATGCATATTCCCAATAACACTGCTTGTAAATTCCTTAGCTCCCAATACTAGAGAGCTGAGGGCATGGAATTCTTATTAACAATAGACATTTCTCAAATAGTTGTAAGACTGGAGAAAGTAATATCCTCTGGGCTCACATGAAGGCAGTAATGTACGGTTAATTCTGCTATTGACTCTGTATTCATGGAGGAGTTAGTGGGAGTTTATGGAGTCTGGTGGGCTTGGCCAGTTTCCTCTCCAGCCTGTTGCTGTCCCATTTCTTTGTTATTCCCTGATGGTCACTGCCCTTCAGAACAGCTGAGCATTTGCCCCTACACACAATCTCTTCTGCAGCATCCTCAAGCATTTGCATTTAAACTGGAGCTGACAATTTTCTCTATGGATATTTGTTTCCGCAGTGACAATCTTCAATTTCAAGAGGGCTTTTCCTAAAATATGTTAAATCTGAACTTCTCCTATGTACTTCCTTTCATCCACAGATCCTGCTTCTGAATTCTGGGCTACACTCAACAAGTCTCCTCAGTAGTCGGCTGCTTTTCATGATATTGTTTTTGTCTAATGTGTGTTAGTTTTCTTGTCTGTGGGTTTCATTTTCTCCTGCGTGATCTCCTCAGTTCCTTCACCTATTTTCATGTGTAATGTTTCTTTAACCTCTCAGACAGTGCCCCTCTAAAAGCATAGTCCTCCAAATGGAAAGTGGTGTTCTACATGGTTATCATCCACAATTTTTTCAACAGTCATGGGGTTCCTGAGAAAGTGGCATTTAAGCTGAGACAGGTAGTGAGTGGGAGGTATACAAGTAGAAGAGCCTGTGGGACAGTACAGAACCATGAGGCTTGTGGTGTTCCATAAAGTGGAGTATGTCATGCTAAAGAGTTTAGTGGTTTTCTTCCAGGTTATCCAGAGCTTTCAAATGTTTCCAAACAGAGCCATCACATGGTAATATTTATGTTTTAAAAAATCTTCTTTGGTTTTAGTGTTGCCAGGAGTTTGAAAGGAATAAAATACGAATGGAAAATCAGTTAGGAAATTTGTTGAGGTGAATGAAATGAGATAGAAATAGAAACAGATTCTGGAAATACTGTTAAAATATCAACAAGACTAGATGAATAACTAGGGATTGTTTCTGAAATAAAATTCTTTAAGAACACACTTGGAGTCTAGGTCCCTACTGATCTTGTGGAAAACACAACCATTTTTCCCAGAATGTGTGGAATACAGATTTGCTCCATTGTACCAAAGTTAAGCATTAGGCCAAATTTCTCTTGAGATGTCCCTGGTCTGAATCTCTCTACCATATTTTCACCATGTCTCTTTCAGCAGGCAACAGCTGTCAAGGGGCCCATCCTTTCTTTATCTTGCCTCATGGGAAAAGGAAAGCAGCCTGATTAGTAAATGGACAATCCTGGACTCACAGGCTGACTCTGCTTTTCCCTTTCTGGCCGTCAATTTAATCATCAGTTAAAGAAAAAAAAACTCTGTAAGTTCTTTGGGGTGATATATATATATATATATCATAGACAATGCCTGGTATATAACACACAGTCAAATGAACAAGATAAAAATATTCACACTAAGGCATGGCTTTAGAATTTGTAAAAGATAGAAAAGGATAATACTTAACCTAAGGGGATGGCATCTTAGATATTAGGGGAGAAAAAGTTAATGTTTGATGATGCCTGCGTCAAGTCATACATTCATAAACAAAAGGTATTCCTAAACAAATATCTGCAGTGTCTTCACCACCCATATAATCTTCCCAGGGTGTTAAGTTCAACAGTGTTTGCCTCAATGGTTGATATCTCATGGAATTATAGAAGAAAAATCTAGGACACTTTTGAGCCTCAGGAACCTGGGAGTTGTTGAGGGAAGTGGCACAGAATATCTGTGGAAAGGACTGTGGACCCGTTGTCTTTTTTGTTGTTTCCCAGAGAGTGTCATAGTCTTTGCTGCAATGACAAGAATAAGAAATGCCTGGAGAGTGTTTATTCCAATGAAAGACTAATTTTCAAGGTCTACCCCTCCATGGCTTTGTTATTATCAAGTAAAGGAACATGGGGTGGCTTCTGAATGATTGTAGTTGAGTCAGTTATGAATTATTTAAACCTCAAGTCTTGGGTTGGAAAAGTGGAGGGGAGAGGGTAGCTGTCAGGACTTAAAATCAGTGTTTCATTGGTGTGTTATCTTGCTTCTTGCCAGACACCAGTGCCTGCTGACTTAAGAGTGACACTTTTATCTTTAAATGTAGAACTGGATTTGATGTAAAGATTAGCTGTATTCCATTCAGCCTGGAATGTTCTAAAGTCTAAATAAGCTGGAGAATCCTCTTGACTTGGTGCTGGCTGAGAAGCTCAATTTGTACCTCTTCTGTCACCTAGTCCTCTTGTTCTTCCATTGGAAGAAACCATGGGCTTCCTGAATATTACACTACGTGATATGAGCACGTGGTCCATGTCTCACCACCTTTCCTGAAAAGCAGGTATTGTTATAAAATTAGCAGCTCATGCAGGCCATTTCAGGAATTGTTGCTACCCTCAGCAAAGCATGGTTTTCTTTTACAGTCTCACAGAAAGTGAAGATCGGATAAGCCATCCCAGGAAGGGTCCACACAGGGGTAGATGGAGGATTTGGGTAGTTGGAAAGCAACTGACTCTTATCTCTGTGCTACTGTGTCCCTACGTGCTAGGGAAAGGGCACACAGGAGACGTGGGCAGACTGCAGTGCTATAAAGAGATTACGGGAGATGCCTAGCACATGCCAACATGAATGGATAATGGTAAGCTGTGTAAACCCCATGGGCTTTCCACCCACCTGGGATTCTGCTCTGACAGGTACATGAGGACTTCTTTTGGAAGTGGTTAATTCCTGGTTAGTTTCTCCAATTACCTTCAGATGCTAAGGATTTCCTAATACATCCCATGGACTGGTTCTTCATGAATATGAAACCATTCTTGAGAAAACAAACCTCGTAATTTAAAAACACATGAGTCAGGGCTGGGTTTTACTTTATCTGAAATATGGCTCCTTCACATTCAAGATGTAGCCTCTAGTGGCTAATTGACCAAATACGTCTACTACATCCAACCCTTCCTTATTGCATTTATTGATTCATTCAGATAGTGAATGTTTTCTAAGTGACTATTAGCACTTAGGCTTGTATTGGTTACTGTGGAGGATACTCAGGAAAATATGGCAATGTTGTTCATCTCTCTGACTTTCATAACATAAATATGCCTTGAAGTCAGGGGCCTTTTTCTACCTTTTTTCCTAATTAATTTTTTGTATCTGTCATGTATGTAAATGATTTTAGAAGGATGAGGGAATGAGCAAATGGAAGTAAATTATTTTAGTAAGCATGAGAGAATGGGTAAATGGAAGAATGATCCTGATCTCTAAAAGAATACAAAATGTATCTTTCTCTTTTAAGTAGACAGATAATTATTGAGTGGCCCTTGAGGAATAGAATGAACAATTTCTCCAAAGGCCTTCATATTCTGAAAAGTAAAATGATTTGTTAATAAATATGAGTCTCTTCTCAGAATATTTATCAAATGAAGAGGTTTCAGGATACAAGTGAAATTCTTAGTCTTGTGTATCTAGTGTTATCTGTATAATTTCAGTAGTCATATTTCAAAAGTAGGAAACATTCAGAAGGCCATACATAAATGAATCTTGAATTCTACAAAATTATTGTAATGAACAAAGATGGAAATGTTTTTTATTCAACCGAATATGTAACATTATTAAGCCACATATTATATTAATAAATGCAGATAAGTTTGGATTGCTGAACATTCTGTACCCAGAGATCTCTGGAAGTATCCAGTTGCCACAACATTCCATAGGGATTTATGAGCACTTAGAAAACTATACAAAATGCATACCTTTTTTAAAAGCAAACTTTCATCAATAATATAATGAAATGATTGATGATATTGTTACTTTCAACTAAACCATGTTTGACAGCTGTAGAGTGAACCAAACATGTACTGAACACTCTATATAATAGACCTCTATCTTTGGTGATACAATAATAAATAAAATCCCGAAGGTACTCATATTTCAGCTAGTAAGAGAAGACCCAGGCACTTGCAACATTATTTCACACCAAAATATTGTTAAAGACAATATCATACCATAATAGTAGTTATGGCAATTACATTCTAAAAGCATGATTTAAAAAATGATTTTGGGGGACAGCCATGTACTATAATCACCTTTGTCTACCTTCACCTTGAATTTTACAGCTGATCTGCTAATGGCTCATGGGGTTGGCTCCTAATGAACACGAATTTGGTCCCTTTGGTCCTTCCCGTAATAGTCTTACACTCTCTTCTTTGTTCCTCTTTGCTTCTTGTTCTTCCTTCTATCTTTATATCTCCTCCTTGTTGGTTCCATGGTACTCTCTTTACCATGTAGGTAGGTTCAGGGTACTCTTCTTTTTACTATTGATATTCCTTCTCAGCCATGGTCCACCAACTGGCCCAAGGACTCTATGTCAATAAGTCTTAGAGCTGAGACACTACCTACCTTCTTTCCAAGTCCTGCCTTTGGGGTATATGCAGGGATATTTAATTTTATGATGCTTAAAACCTCATCTTAGTTTTACATAAATATCTTATTTCTACTATAATTTGAATGTGTGTGTGTGTGTGTGTGTTTTTTTTTTTTTTTTTTCTGACAGTAGAATGACATGACTTCTAAGTGAGAAAACATGAAACTAGATTTCTCAGATTCAGGAGTTCTATTCTGCACTTACTCGAAACAACCAAATGTTTTACTGGCATCTGGGAATAAAGCCAAAGAACACATGTGGTCAGTTTCTTTATGAGTAGGATGAGGGGATTTGAGTTAGATGATTTCTCAGGTTCTTTCTAGCTTTAATTTTCAGAGACTCTTTGACTCTGATTCCTAGGGAAGAAGGAACTATATTGATTTGAATTTCAAGATAAAGACATTCTTTTTAGCCATGCAACTTTAGAATTAGATGGAACTTATAAATTATCCATGCTTATCCTCTTATTTTATAGACATGGAAAAGTAGGTCTGAAAGGAAATGACCTGCTCAAAGCCACACATCAACTGAGTCCAGAGCTGAACTTGGACTTGGGCTTCTTGTCTTTATTCTACTGGCTTTCCTTTATCCCAGGGAAGACAGCCTAGAGGAGTACCCCTAGAAGTAAGTGCTAATAATTTCCCACAAAAATCTGGCGCATTCACACATACTAAATGTGGAGTTTTGATTTAAATGCTCAGCTGTTGTAAAAGCTATCAAGATCAGCTAACTTGATCTCCTGCTTATTGGTGGACTATCCAGTGAACTACCCAAGCCTGAACCTGAGCCTGAAGTGCTCATTTTTTTGTTCTCACTTTCCAGCCACCATGTAGCCCTTGCTGGAAAAATACTCTTACAACACCACAAAGGTGTACTTAATTTAACTTTCCAAATCTACTTTTTCTATATGTACCTCCTAACTGTAGCATCATATTCAGTATCTCAAACCTAGGAAACATTTCATTTCATTAAAGATTTTGGAATTAAGAAATGCCTTCAAAGAGCGTTTAAAGAAATCTTGGAAAAGACCTAACACTCTCCAGGTAATACTGATGGATTTAATCAAAGAATGCCTAATGTATGTTGAAGGGACTCCTTCAAACTTGCTTTACCAGTTTCTCCAAAATTTTCAAGTGATCATGATTTGCTTCCATTTCTTCTGAAAATGTGAAGTGATAACACATTTCTTGATGAGATCATTCTGAAGAATTATGGAGAAAAGGGAAGTTTGAAAGTTTCAAGGGATGTTCATTTTTACTTGGAATCATAAAAGCTGTAGCCACAATTCTCTTTGCAGTTACATTTCTTCCTCTCTAGCTACCATTTCTAGATTTAAAACCCTGGAAAAAGTACAATTTCACCAGCCATCACTAGTACCCAGTGTCAGCAGCTCATATAAAACCTGGGAAAATATAGTTAGGATTAAAGAAATCTGTAAAACTGTGAAATAAGGCCATAGCATGTAAAATGCAATTCCTTTTACTGAGTACATAATTTATTAGGAAAGCTCTTTATTTGTAGGAAATCTGCTTGACACCTTATCCTTGACAACTGCTTACTTCATTTTAGCAGAACAAAAATGGATAAAATGTTTTCCAGTATGGGAATTCATTAATTTCTCAATAAATATCTTATGTCTATGCTTTAGACACACTCTCGACTTCTTTTCCTACAACCAGTCTCAGAGCTAGAACTGACAGGGGTTTATACCCACTCCTGCTCCATCTCCACCTCCCTCCTCCCCAAGCACCACTGTTCTCACTACTGAACTCACTGTTGCAAGTCATGAGGATTTGGCTTTTGGACTCCCATTCCCATTTAGTTTCTCTTCTCTCCTAGTTCTGTGAGCCATGTCTAACCTTGCTGTAAGAGGGTTTTGGTCTTTTTTCATGGTAATTTTCTCAGGAAAGCATCAATTACCCACAATTTTTGGCAGTTTTGCAAATAGAAGGAACCCTTCATTTTCAAAACCCTTTTGCCAAAGACAGTAGAGAGGAGTCAATGTCAACAGCACTTTTGCTTGGAGAGAGCCCTTTGTTTTCGTAGGCATACAGTATTCTTGCAATTCTGAGCTGTCCGACACCCTAAGATGACAGAATCTTCACAAACTCCTTTGGCTACATGCTGGGAGGGGCTTTGCAAGCATCACGACTTGGGTGTGAAGATCAACTTAGTTCTTCTAAGGGTGTTGTTTTTTTCTAGTTTTCAGTGCTCCATTTAGTTTCAAAAAGGGAATGTCCTGATTTGCCCTTTCAAAGTGCAGCTCTGAGCTATTATATCATACTGTCACCTGTAGAGTTTCCTTCTATTCTGGGAAAAGGGTAGGAAAAGCCTCACTCATTCATTTCAGAGATAAAGCTACCACTGTGGGGTGAGGCAGGAGAAAAAGTGGGGAACAAAATATTATGTGGTCATTGATCAGTAAAGGAGAAGGTGAGAAGAAATAGAGGAAAGGGCTCACTCAGGCCTATAGGTAGATCTGGGTTTTGTTCTGATGGAAAGACCTACCAGAAAAGATGAATAGTGCTCACTCATCCCCACTTTTGACTTTGAATACCTTTCCTTCTTGCTCTATCACAAATACAGATTTACTTGGATTCTAACAAAGGATTTTCATGATTGATCTGCTCTCAATGTTTAGGACAACTAATGAAAATACAAATCCTATAAAGAGAAGTTCTAGGCCTGCTGACACCATCATGTTGCCCTTGGTGTTTCAATTCTATTCATACTGACAGCTCTATTTGTAGTCAAGGGGCTGGCACAGGCCAATAACAGGCTTATTTGTTTTCTTTTCTTTCTTTTTTTTTTTGAGATGGAGTCTTGCTGTGTTGCCCAGGCTGGAGTGCAGTGGCACAATCTTGGCCCACTGCAAGCTCAGCCTCCTGGGTTCACGCCATTCTCCTGCCTCAGCCTTCCAAGTAGCTGGGACTACAAGCACCCGACACCAAGCCTGGCTAATTTTTTTTTGTATTTTTAGTAGAGAACGGGGTTTCACCATGTTAGCCAGGATGGCCTCAATCTCCTGACCTTGTGACCGCCCGCCTTGGCCTCCCAAAGTGCTAGGATTACAGGCATGAGGCACCGCGCCCGGCCCAAGCTTATTTCATGGTTGCTGAGAAGAGTTTATGGGTAGAGGGTAAGTGTTGGGGGATGAATGTTGGTTAACAAAGTTCATGATCTCATAAATGTATTTAGAACTTTGCACTTGGGGCAATGTGTCCCAGAGCAAAAACCTAATTTGCTACTTCCTAAGTTATTTGTGTAGAGTTTGTGTTTCAAAAAAGCAATCAACGCTCAAATCTTTAAAAACCCTTGTTTTAAAATTTGTATGTTCATCACTTTTCCTAAGTACTAATAGTAGGTCAATCAGAAAATCTTTCATTAGAACCCAAGTGAACTTATATTTGGGGTGGAGTATGAAAAAAAAAAAAGGTATTTGAAGTTAAAAGGGAGAGTGAGTTAGAAAGCACCATTTGTTTTCCTTGTCATGTCTTTATATCTGAACAAAAGCGAGATCTCTACAGTATTTCATTTGCGTTCCTTGTTTATTTGCCTTACAAAACAGACTATGTATCTCCTTGGATATTACAGTCCTGGATATAAGAAAAATTTATAGAGCACAGGCTGGTCACAGTCTTAATTATTACTATCATCATTATCATTAGCCATCACAGATAGAACATTATTGTGAGCTAAATAGAGTACAATTTTATATATCTTATTTAATCCTAATAATAATGCTTTGACCTATTATTTCCACATAGGCTCAGTGAAGTTGAGTACCTCATTCAACATCATATGGCTCCTAGGTAACTGAACTGCAGTCCAAGATTCATGCTGTCAACCTGCATGGAATCTGTTTCCTAATGAAAAAATAGCCTCATATGTATTTACTTATGACAACATAGACCAAAGGGAAAATGCTGACATTGGTTGTAACTGTGGTAAACGCAGGAGAAATTTTGAACCAACTGTGCCTCTTCTGACTCACAGAAATTTCTCTGAATCAGTATTGATTCTTTCATACAAGGAGTGGAGTAAATGAAAGTAAGAGCCAAGAACTAGGAGGTATTTTGATCATCCTTCAGTTGGAAAAACGTAATTATTATTAGGTTAAAAGTAACCCAAAAGGTTTCATTACTTTAAAAATCGTAACTTCTCAAATTCTATAAATACTTAATTTCATGTTTTTTTTTTAGTTGCTTCTGTTTCTTTTCTTTTTCCATGTAGAAATTGCCTTCTTCCTCCCTAAATTGTTCTTTTCTATCATGAAAGATTTTCAACATAAAGATAAAAATATGCAATAATGTAAAAAAATCTCTGTACCTTCTCCAGTCGTATTCTCTCCCTCATTTCTCAGAGATAACATTATTGTAAATTCAGCATTCATTAGTCCCATGAGTGATCTTATACTTTTTTGTCTATAGGTATTCACATACTTTATAGAGTGTTATTTTGCAGGTTTTAAAATTTTATGTAAATAATTTTAAATTTTATACATTCTGTTTCTAAACACTGCATTTTTGATATTATGTTTTTGAGAATCTTGCCTATCAGTGTACAAAGTTCATTATTTAAAATGGTGTATAGCATTCTGTATAAACATACCACAATTTATGGGTCCATTGTCATGTTTACAGATATTTATATTGTATCTAATTATTATTATAACTAGTGCTGTAATGCACATGCTTTTATGTACTGGTATGTAAGAATTTATCTAAAATTGATGTCCAGTAAAATTGCTGACTGGCATCATAGAGCATGTGCATCTTTAAGAGCATATTGCCAAAATGCCCCCAGCCTGAGAGTGTTCTAAACACCCAAAGGAACTTCAGGAACCAGAAAGAGGATCTGGTGAAGAAGGTTGATTTAATGTGTGGGCGTGAAGGGCATACAGTGCTGCTTCCTTTCCAGGAGCTTTCTGCAGTAACAGTTATTTCCTTGTAACCTTTAACACTTGGCAGGTTGAAATCCGAAGCTGAGATTTCTGTTATATTGAGCTTTACTCTTTCAATTTCCTCTCTCCACAGTGTGAAAATATTGTGTTATATATTTAGGGCTCTGTGGAAATCATGCTTCTCAATTAGGTCTGCTGTTGACCCATTCGAGAAGTGAGAAAGCAAAGGCTTAGACGAAACAGTGCTTCTCAGAATTCAGTGTGCATAGGAGCCACCTGAGGATCACATAACATTGCAGATTCCTGTGCAGTAGGTCTGAGGTGGGCCTTAGAGTCTCCAGTTATAACAAGATCCCATGTAATAATAATGCTGCTGGTTGAAAGATCACACTTTGAGTAGGAAGAGGATATCCTAGAGGAAACAATGATTTGCTAATTTTTAAGCTTTTCTGGGAGTTAATGCAAACTATTTTAAATGTCTTACCTTTATTTTTCTTCAAATAGCAATAAATTATAAAATTAGAACATTTTAGGATTAACTTCTTTCAAATCAATCCTTATTATATTCTTGATAGAAGTGGAAATAAATTGTTCTGTTACAACATACGAAATCTATATCTTTCAATCTCATTTTTGGTGAAAGAAATAAGTGTGAACTGATTTAGAGCGCAGTCATGTGTGAGTGCTGCATGAACTCTTGGGAGGCTCTGCATCACATTAGGAGAGAAAACTGATTCTTCAGTGCCGTGTACTATGCTGAAATAAAGTTACAGGAAGAGCAAATATTTAAATATAAAATTAAAAACATAAAAGAAATACCAAAAATACAAAGGAAGATTTATCTGTCCTGTAGGGAACAAAAAGCCTTTCTAAAGATAAAGGTAAAGGCAAAAATAATAAAGGAAATATCAAAAGATTGAAATATATAGACATTTAAGTCTTGAGATAAAAATAAAACTGAAAGAAAAAATCCCATTGGAAGAAAATTGCAAAATATGGCAAAAAACTATTATAAATCATAAGGGAAATATGAAAATTATAGTAGAAAAATGTATGTAGAATATAGAGATAGTTTGTAAAAAAAATACGAATAGGTAGTAAATGTGAAAATTTTAATCTTATTAAACTAAAAAAATCAAATAAAAAAACTCACAATTTTAATCTATCAAGTTGGCACTTGTTTTCAGTTATACATTTTTTTTTTTTTTTTTTTTTTTCTGGCTTGTCCTTTCTGCTTCTTTATTCCCTCTTCTTTGAAGCACTTCGTGCCTGGGATTTATTTCCCTCCCAGTTCCTCTACTGCCTTCACCAAAGTTTTTTCTCTAGGAAGAAGCTAATCTCAAAATCAAGAAATGTAACTTCTTTGCATTTCTTGTTTTCTCTCATTCTCTTTTATTTTAGAAAAATAAAAAGTGCTTTTATTTTAATCCCAGGTAGGGAGCAAAACTTGGGTGGACTGTGTACTTCCCAAAAAACCCAAATACGTACACTGTTACTGTTTTAGATAATCTTGCCAGGACCAGGTGGGCAGCCAGGCAAGGCTGGAATGCCCAGCTCATTCTCAAAGGAAGAGACAGAAACCAGAATGTGGGGCTTTGGGCTAATTACTCAGACTCCCTGAGTGCTAGTTTCTTTAATAAAAAATGAAGATAGAAATATTTTCTTTATAGTATGGTTGTAAGAATGACTTAAATCAAATACGATAATGTGTATAAGATATCTAGTTTGGTACTGCTGCGTGGCTGGTATTACATATGTGTCATTATATTATTTTGAAGTCTGTGTGTACTTGTACATTGTCTTTTAATTCATTTCGTATCCCATAGCAGCTAGAATAGAGCTAAGACAGTAAAACATGGTGTGTATGAAATTTGAGGTCATCCAGCTTTCTCCTTCCTCTAGAAGGAAAGAGGAGAAGGAAAGCGATATTTGGAGGAGAAGAAAGCTGATGGAGGGAGCAAAGGAAGGAGGGGAGGCAATTGCCCAGGAGCATCTCTGCACTGAGGGGCTTCGGCAAGATGGCAGGAACTTGGAGTGTGCAGTACAGTCTGTCAGGAGTTACTGCTTTTGTTCCTAGTTTTCCTGGTGCCAAATGCCAGATGACATGTGTCGTGAATGATGCATCCTGTTCATATGTCTGAGAAAGATAGAGGGTCTATTTCAGAAGAGGGTTGGCATACCAGTCCTGTCTCTTAAGGCATTTAACAAGGAATATTAGTACAAATCAAGTGGACATTAATGGTCAAAACCGCCTGACTGTACTTTTTTCTTTAAACTAAATGCCAAGAATCCCAGTAGTAATATCAGGCTTAAGTAAAATGCTTCAGAGTGGAGAAAGCTGGAGTGATTTTTATTTTTAAACATGGAATTCATTTACTCTTCTAAATACTAAATTACTTTTCTAAATAAATATAGTACATCCAGTGAGTACAGTGGTTGACCAGAATACGAGATAGCATCCTAATTGAATAGAGACACATTCCTGACATATCAGTTATAAAAATAGTTGGTCATAAGTCTTGGTAATACACCTGCCTTCTCATTTAAATGAGCTGCCTTGATCTCATTAGTATAAATGTACTTCCTTCCCCACTCCCTACAAAAGGACTGGCCTCTAAAGAATAAAATAATAACCACTCTTTCTGAAGAATTCTGGAAAATTTTGCTATCACAAGAGCCATATAGCAAAGATCTATAACAAACTCCTTGGTGCAGAAAACCTGTGAACGTACATTTTTTTTTTTATTATTATACTTTACGTTCTAGGGCACATGTGCACAACGTGCAGGTTTGTTACATATGCATACATGTGCCATGTTGGTGTGCTGCACCCATTAACTCATCATTTACGTTAGGTATATCTCCTAATGCTATCCCTCCCCCCTCTTCCCACCTCATGACAGACCCCAGTGTGTGATGTTCCCTAACCTGTGTCCAAGTGTTCTCACTGTTCAATTCCCACTATGAGTGAGAACATGCGGTGTTTGTTTTTTTGTCCTTGTGATAGTTTGCTCAGAATGATGGTTTCCAGCTTCATCCATGTCCCTGCAAAGGACATGAACTCATCCTTTTTTATGACTGCATAGTATTCCATGGTGTATGTATGCCACATTTTCTTAATCCAGTCTATCATTGATGGACATTTGGGTTGATTCCAAGGCTTTGCTATTGTGAACAGTGCTGCAATGAACATATATGTGCATGTGTCTTTACAGCAGCATGATTTATAATCCTTTGGGTATATACCCAGTAATGGGATGGCTGGGTCAAATGGTATTTCTGGTTCTGGAAGCTTGAGGAATCACCACACTGTCTTCCACAATGGTTGAACTAGTTTACGGTCCCACCAACGTGTAAAAGTGTTCCTATTTCTCCACATCCTCTCCAGCACCTGTTGTTTCCTGGCTTTTTAATGATTGAAATTCTAACTGGTATGAGATGGTATCTCATTGTGGTTTTGATTTGCATTTCTCTAATGGCCAGTGATGATGAGCGTTTTTTCATGTGTCTGTCGGCTGCATAGATGTCTTTTTTTGAGAAGTGTCTGTTCATATCCTTTGCCCACTTTTTGATGGGGTTGTTTGTTTTTTTTCTCATAAATTTGTTTAAGTTCTTTGTAGATTCTGGATATTAGCCCTTTGTCAGATGGGTAGATTATAAAAATTTTCTCCCATTCTGTAGGTTGCCTGTGCACACTGTTTGTAGTTTGTTTTTTTATTCTCTGTGGAGTTACTAGCTCTGCACTGGACAAGGACCAAGGCTTTTCTGGGAAGAGGTCTGGGACTACCTCTGATTTCATGGTTGGACCTGCATTTCTGCTTGTGCTGGGTCAGGTGTTTAAAAGATTAGTCATCAGAAAGGGCAGCAAGACAGCACCCCTTTCTTTGTTTCATTTTCCTTTTTCAGAAGCTGGTATCTCATCCTGGATATATGGAAAGAGATGGGGAGGCAGTTGCTTTGGGCATGACAGTGGGAGAGAGCCATGCATTGAGCTGACTGCAATACAAGCTCCTGATTCTTCTCTGCCTGGAAAGCCCACTGTGCTCACCTACACCCCATGTATTTCCACTCTTCCTGCTGATACCACTTGTCATGAGCTCATTCTTCTCACATGCCATTGGTTTACACTTTGCTCTCCCATAGGCTCTGTGTCCTTCATGCTGTTCCCCGCTGGCCATGTTTCCTTGCCACACTATAGCACACATGATCCCATTCACCTGTGGTCTTTGTGCTGTAGGGACCACAGGATGCACTGAAAGAAAATGAGCTTTGTTTCAGACAGAAACCACAGCTCTCCTTCATCACATTTTGAATATGGGGCTTTGGGCTAAGTACTCAGACTCCCTGAGTGCTAGTTTCTTTAATAAAAAATGAGGATAGAAATGTTCTCTTTGATATTGTAAATATCAAATATGAGAATGACATAAATCAAATATGATGTATGTAAGATGTCTAGTATAGTATTGGTGCATGGCTGCCATCACTTATGTGCCATTTTATATTATTTTAAGGTCTTGGGGTACTTGGACATTGTCTTTTAATTCATATTAGCTAGAATAGAGCTAAAACAGTAAAACATGGTGTGTATGAAATTTGAGGTCATCCAGCTTTGTGCTTTCTCATTGTGTGGCTTGAGGAAATTCCTTAAACTATCCATCTTATTTTTAGCATCCAAAAATTAGCAGAATAATAAGTATTCTGTAGAGTTATGTGAAAGTTAAATGTGATATGCATTGAGGTAATTAACAAAGAGCGCCACCTAGTAAATCCTCAACAAATATTGGGGTTTGCTCTTCAGAACAAGCTGAGTGAGATCAAGCCAGGAGTGACTGTGCAAGTGAAATCTGGCCTTCCCCTCTCCCCAGAGCTCAATTCTCCTATGTAAGATCAGGCGAGTGGGGAGGGGGACGCCTTTGGGGATGCCATGGGCCGAAGCTCAAGGAACTGTGAGGCCTCGTCCAGGCCACACAGGGAGCTAATGGCTGAACCTACTGAAGTCCTGGCGTTTCACAGTTCCCTGGGGGCTGACCTCTCTGCCACCTTTCATTTCTGTACCTTTTGACCTACAGGAGTGCACAGCAAGGCCTTTGACAAATAAACAGTGGCCTAGATATTAAACTGCACCTGAAGCTGGTTATGCAGGTTCACTTAGCATTTGAACCAAGAGCGGAAACTCAGCTATACTCAGACTGCAGAGGGATTAACCCATTCTCAGACTCAGCCTGTGAATTATTGCCCACTTAGTAAATAGAAAAAGGGAGGGACGAACTAAATCTCATTCAAAGAAGCTCAAACGTGTGTAATTTTATTTTTTCAAAAAGTAAAAATCAAAAAACAACAAAAAATAATCAGAAACAAAACAGATTTGGATATGCAAAACAATTCCAAGTCACCTTTCTGCTGCTATGTCCCACATTAGAAAAGGAGAGAAGATGATGGATGACGGCAAAAAGCATCCACCTCACTCCTCTGGCCTTGATTAGTTTCAGAAGGAACAAAGTATCATTTTAAAATATGCTAGTTACTACTAAGCACCTGCTATATTTAATGTGCTGTTTTCAGCTGAGCAGCCAGGGACAGGTGATGTGGTGCTTGGAGAGAAGGAGAGAGGTCCTTGGGATATCTGTGGTGCCTGGCTGTCCCTGTTTGCCTGGGACTGAGGGGTTTCCCAGAACATGAGACTTCCAGTGTTAAAATCAGGCAGACGAAGGCAGTGGTTACCTTAACGATGTCATGAATACTTCATGGAATATGATGTTTCTAATTTTCTGAGATTGTTAGGCACTAACTACGTGGTAGTCAAAATAAGATTCTAAGAGCCTAGAGTAAAGAATAGCCACATTAGGGTGGATAACTAGAAAGACTTATTGATAGGTGCCTGTATTTGGAACAGACAGAGGGTCAGCATTAAAATGCTCAGGACAGAGGAAAGCTTAAGCAAAACTGCAGAGAGGGGAAAGCACAAAGCATCCACGGGCACTTGGATTGCACATGTGGGCCTGTGCACGTGGGCACACTCACACACACACACACACATACACACACTCTGACCGTTCTCCATTGTTGCCCATTTCAGCCGATGGCGCAAGCATTCATTCAGATCTCAGCCAAAAACCTCAGAATCATTTCCAAATCCTCTCTTTTTTGTCTTCCCCCACTGCACTCCATGAGCACATTAATCCATTTGGAAGCTTTGCTAGTTCTCCCTCCAAATAGATCTGCGATATCATCTCTTCTGCCACAGCCCTATATCTCAACACTGCTGTCCCTCACTTAGACAACTCTACCCTGGACTGTTCTCTCCCGTGGCTGCTTTTCCAGCCCTCTGCCTATTCTACACCAGAGGCCTGGGTGCTCTCTGCAAAGCACAACCTGGTTACACGCTTTCTACTTTACAGACTCCTGTTTAAAGCTCTCAAATAAGTTCTTTACCACGAAAACAAAATCCAGACTCTTTTCTTGTCCTGTCAAGGCCTTGCACCGTCTGGCCCCATCTGCCCCTCCAACTTTATTACTCTTTTCTCTTATGGTGTAACAAATGATCACAAGCAGAGCAGTGTGAAGCAACTGCCATTTATTAACTCACAGCTCGGTATGTCAGAGGTACAGCACGGCATGGCTGGGTTCTCTGTAGGGCATTGCTATGGTTTGGGTCTGTGTCCCCACCCAAATCTCATGTTCAGGTTTAATCCCCAGTGTTGGAGGTGGGGTCCATTGGGAAGTGATTGGATCATGGGGGCCATTTCTCATGAATGGTTGAACACCATCCCCTTTGGTGCCATTCTTGTGGCACCTCTCGCCCCTTTTCTTCCTGCTATAGCCACATGAAGTGCTTGTTCCCCTTTGCCTTCTGCCATAATTAAAAGCTCCCTGAGGCTTCCCCAGAAGCTAAGCAGAAGGCATTATGCTTCCTGTACAGCCGGCGGAGCTGTGAGCCAATAAAACCTCTTTTCTTTACAAATTACCCAGTCTCAGGTATTTCCTTCTAGCAGTGCAAGAAGGGACTAATACAGTCATCATGAGCTTGAAATCCAGGTCTTGGTGGGGCTGAGTTTTCTTCTGGAGCCTCTGGGGAAAAATTCACTTCCTATGCTATTCTTTTTAAAAAAATTAATTTATTTATTTTTTTACATTAAGTTCCAGGATGCAGTCACAGAACATGCAGGTTTGCTTGGGCCGTGGTGGTTTATTGCACCTATTAATCTGTCTACGTTTTAAGCCCCACATGTATTAGCTATTTGTCCTAATGCTCTCCCTCCTCCTGAACCCACCACCTGACTGGTCCTGGTCTATGATGTTCCCCTCCCTGTGTCCGTGCATTCTCAGCATTCAACTCCCACTTGTGAGTGAGAACATGTGGTGTTTTGTTTTCTGTTCCTGTGTTAGTTTGCTGAGGATGATGGCTTCCAGCTTCATCCGTGTCCCTGCAAAGGACATGATCTCATTCCTTTTTATGGCTGCATAGTATTCCATGGTGTATATGTACCACATTTTCTTTAACCAGTCTATCATTGATGGGCATTTGGGTGGGTTCCATGTCTTTGCTATTGTAAATAGTCCTAGCTCATTCTTATTATTGGCAAAAATCAGTTCCTGGAAGTTGTCGAACTGAGACTTTTGTTTCCTTGCTGGCTGCCAGCCAAAGGGTCACTCTCAGCTCCTCACTGTGTGGCCTCCTCCATCTTCAGGTCAGCAGTGGTGCACTGACTCCTCATGCTCTGAGTCTCTGACTTTCTCTTCTGCCACCAGCTGAAGAAAATGCTCCACTTCAAAGGGCTCCCATGATTAGGTCAGGCCCATCCAGATCATCTCCCTTGTTAAAAGTCAGCTGTTTCATAGAATATAGCCTAATCATGGGAATAAAATGCTTTATATTTATAGTTTCTGGGATTATGCAGGGTGTGTACATAGACAGAGGGAGTGAAAATCTTATAATTCTACCTACCTGTCATGTTTCAAATATCTTCTGAATTTTTCATTCACTACATCAGCCAAATCGGGCTTCTTCCTCTGCCTTGAAAAAGCCAACCTGACTTCTACCTCAGGACCTTTGCATTGGCTATTCCTTCTGTTCAGATAGTTTTTGCTGAGAAAGCCTCCACAATGAGACCTTTCTAACAATTTTATTTACGGAGCTCCCCTCTGCCACCTCCTGGAAATTCGTTTGTGTAGTGAGTTTCCCAGCACTAGCTGCTAGGTGACTTTTACTCACTTACTAGTTTCTGTGTTGATTGTCTTTCCCTTAACTCCTCTCCACACATGCACCTGAGAGAAAGGACTTGTCTTGTTCATCGTTGCGTCCCCAGTGCCTTGGTCAGTGCTGGCACGAGCTGCAGATTGACCCCACAAATGCATGCATGTTCTGCAGAAAGCAAGGACACCAGCTTAGTCAGGTTAGAAGAGGCATAGAGGTGCCTTGAGCAGGAGGCAGATGCAGTATTTAGCTGTAGCTAAAGTCTTGAGTGACTGGTTAAGAACTTAAGTGCAATGCTGAGGGCAGTGGGTCTCTCTTGGTGACTCTTAAAGTGCTGGACAACATTAGAGTAGCACAAGAGAGCTCCAACTGCAGGTGACCCTGCAGCACAGCTCCCTATGTTTGGGGATCACTGAGCCTTGAGCCTATAGGGGAAGGAACTCTCTCTCTCTCTTTTTTTTTTTTTTTTTTGAGGCGGAGTCTCACTCTGTCGCCCAGACTGGAGTGCAGTGGCCGGATCTCAGCTCACTGCAAGCTCCGCTTCCCAGGTTTACGCCATTCTCCTGCCTCAGCCTCCCGAGTAGCTGGGGCTTACAGGCGCCTGCCACCGCGCCCGGCTAGTTTTTTGTATTTTTTAGTAGAGACGGAGTTTCACCATGTTAGCCAGGATGGTCTCGATCTTCTGACCTCGTGATCTGCCTATCTCGGCCTCCCAAAGTGCTGGGATTACAGGCTTGAGCCACCGCGCCCGGCCAACTCTCTCTTTTTTTTTTTTTGAGACGGAGTCTTGCTCTGTCACCCGGGCTGGAGTGCAGTGGCTGGATCTCAGCTCACTGCAAGCTCCGCCTCCCAGGTTTACGCCATTCTCCTGCCTCAGCCTCCCGAGTAGCTGGGACTACAGGTGCCCACCACCTCGCCCAGCTAGTTTTTTGTATTTTTTAGTAGAGACGGGGTTTCACCGGTTTAGGCAGGATGGGGAACTCTCTATCACTTAGGATGGGGTGACCTAGAGCACCTACCACATCCCCACTCTGCCTCCCTGATTTCCAAGCGGTTATAAAACGAATCTGCTTTCCTACTCTCTCTTGTCCAGAGGAATAAGGGTTGAAAAGATCACCTTAGATGCCTACGATGCTAGCTTAAAGGAGAACACAAATGTACTTGCAGTAACAATCATTCAAGTTTAGTTTCCAGATCCGTGTAAGGGAACGGCAGAGCACGCACAAAGTCACGCTTGCCTTCCTTCCCATCAAGCCTCAGGGTGTGCCTCCTTCCAAACCTCAAGCTGGACACTGTGGATGTGGATGTAAGTTTCCAAACCTGCAGTTCATTAAGTCCTTCCTTTGTTATAATATTATTTTTTAAAAATCCCTGATGGTTTGTTGTGAGGAAAAAAGAAATTCCCTATGTGACACATATTGGGTACATGTGTGTAATAAACTTCAGGGTTTTAGCACCCCTTAGCAATTACATTTCTTGCTATATCAGCTGTTTTAACACATTTTCTTCTCAGTTATTTGGATTTTAATTGTACTTATGCCTAGACACTGGCATATGGTATTAGGCTCCAAATTTTGAATAAAGTGTATTTATATCATTTATTGTGAGATGCTGTTTTTCTTCTCCTTTCCCACTATTTTTCCAATAATTTTATGGAACTTTTATTACTGGGGGGATGTATTAAGATACCTTTAGCATTGTGAACCTTGGATTCTTGCTTAGGCAAGGCCAGTCTCTAACACATACAAAACCATGTCACCTGCCAGAGTTTGATATTGTATGTTTACATATGTGTGTGTATGTAAGTGTGTGTGTGTGTTTATAAAAGTCACTAATGGCTTTTTTTTAAGTTCAGTGGGTGAATAACTTCAGCTATAGATATTTCATTCATAGGATTACTCATGTGATACAGAAGACATGTGGTCTTGTAGCAAACTTTTAGCTGACTGAGTCCAGATCAAAGTAAATTAAAGAAAGTCATACCTATTTAGGAGTTTTAATGGTAAACTAGGAATTTCCACTCTGTTACCTCCTAACAAACTGAGTTTTCACTTCTGTGAAGTGACAGGAATTTCAGGGTTTTATCCCACTTAGGAGATCTTGCCAAGATTGTCTATGTCCCCTGGGCTTGAGACCAAAATACATAATTAATTCTTTTCCCAGGCCTGTGGGAGTACACACAACTTGTCATAAAACAAGCTACTGGCATTCTTACACTTTGAGGGTACTTGTTTCACTAGGAAAACTGAAGAAGAAGCTATTAGTCGAACTATGTTGATCTTCTTTCAGAGGAGGGAAAATTGAGCCTCAGGGTGAAAAGGAGAAGGTTCAGAATAGCTGATGTGTCTGCGATAATTATGTTTACATGGGTAAGAGGTGTCAAAGTGACATTACTCTTGAGACTGATTTGAACAGAATGTTGCAAATCACTTTCAAGATTTTTTTTGGATTACTGGCTTTGGTAATTAATCCTTCCCAGCCTGCATTCTTTGCTACTGAGCATAGGAGTGGTTCAGAGGCCCAACCTGCTAAATCAAGATAATGTTTGACCTCTGGAAGCAGAAGCCTTTTCCTCACTTAACCGGAGAAACTAAATCTAGGAGTACAATTGGTAAAATCAGCAGAGTTCATATATGAAGAACTAGAGAGGGAATTTAGAACACATCTATTTTGGGCGTTTAAGGGTATTTTGAGAGTATAATATAAAAGGTTATAAACTTGGAGGAGAAAGTTAGTTGGGCAGTTGTATGTGAGTACTGACAGAGTCCTTAAAGAACTGTCATATTTTCTAGGAAATCATTTCTTTCAGCATAAGCTTATCAAAGTCAATCTTTCATGGCTGCTGTGCTTGAATGTTTATTTGCCAAGTAAGGCATTATATTAATATCACAGCTATGTACAAAGAAATTCCATTGGTTTGGTTTGGCCAGAGCCAAAATATTTGTGAGATTAATTTGTCCAAGGGACTATCATTATCATTGTGTTACTTTGCAATTAGTTATAAGGCCTTTAGACAACTCTTCTGACTCTAGCAGGATAATGTAGATAAAAATGATGACTTTGGTTTTTGTCAACAAGTGGGAATAGGATAACTTTTCTTTTATGAAACCAATTAAGTTTTATAGAATGTAGAAGGCCATAGTGGGCCCTTTTTCAAGAGTTAGCATCAAAGGGACAGTGATCTTTAGCACTATCTGACACTTTGCACAGAATAAAGTCATCCCTTGGTATCCATGGGGATTTGGTTCCAGGATTCTTGGATACCAAAATCTGTGGATGCTCAAGTCCCTGACATGAAATGACATCATATTTGCTGTAACCTATGCACGTCCTCCTATATTATTTCAGTCATCTCTAAGTTACTTATAATACCTAAATACAATGAAACGCTATGTAAATAGTTGTTATACTGCATTTAGGGAATAATGATAAGAGGAAAATCTGTACCTGTTCAGTAAAGATGCTTGCGTCCTTTCATTTTTTTCAAATATTTTTGATTTGAGGTCAGTTGAATCTCTGATGTGGAACTCACTGATACACAGGGCCAACTGTATATACTTTAAAAAATATTCGAGTGAGTAAAGGAAGTTAAATGGTGATTTTCTGTTGTGTTAAAAAGTAATTTTGTTAGTCATTCAAACAGCATAAACTTGAGATTTTTGAGACTAGAGAGAAGGAACATTTTGATTAAGTTTGTCATTGTATTTTTCTGACTCCACAAATATTAAAGCCTTCCTATTTCTTTGAGTTTAAAGATCAGTCTGAGGTGAGATGAGCCCAGAGGGGAAGAAACATCTTCTGTTCTGAAAAATAAACAATGCATTAGCTATTTTCCCTGTTCACTGCCACCCCACATCTGGCCTCACAGGGCAATCTGAGCTTCCTCTTATCGTGGCCCTTATCACTTTGTCCTGTAATCATTGGGTTACTTTGGCTGTGCTTCTAGATTGTGCATGCCTTGAGAGCAAGGCTTAACTGTATCACCTGGCTCTATATTCCCAGGGTCCACTTAGTGCCTGGAGCATAGGAGGAGCTCAAAAATAGAAGACTGTATGAAAGATTAAATAACAGAATTCTCGAAGTGCTTTTGAACTATGGCATCCCTTCGGTCCTTGTGTGTGTGGTGTGTATCTCACCCAAGATGTTACCTCATCTAATTGTGTTTTTTTCTTCATTATGTCTAGTTTAAATTTAGTTTGGCATTGACACACATCCACCTACACACACACACACACACAAACTTGTACCTCATATACACATACCACAGCAGCTATGCACAGCATATATACTGTCTGATTTTTAGGCTTTAAAAGCAAAACTAACAACTTCCAGACTCTTCTTTCTCAGCAGTCAAACCTTTCTGGTATCAGACACCTGAACTCTCTGTCACTGAAGTTGTAACCTGCAGGCCATCTTTAGATTTTTTGTTTTTTAGGATTCAGCTTGAGAACATAAACATTGTTCCTTAGTCTCAAATTCTTCCCTCAATTACACCTTCTTTCCATGGCGGTTTCATTCTTGGGCAACTCTCAGGAGCTTTGTCTTTAAAGCCTATGGGTTTTGGAGACTCAGCGAAGGTCAGTAAAACTCAACAGTCAAGACCAAAACAGTTTTCCTTTAGGAAAACTTTAGTGGTTGCTCATTTTGACGTCAAAAGCCCTGGGTACAGAGGGGAAAAAATGCAAGATGGTTTTTTTCTTCCTTCTGTGCTGTAGCACAGCATGAACTTTAGAGGGAGGATTTGCAAGTTGTTTAAGGTCTAAAATATTTGCTCCCTGCCTTTCTAGTACACGTGTTTGAGGCTGAGAATCTTATCAGCAGATAAGGGCAGAGAGGCTGCCATCTCACATTCCACAAACTCACTTCCAGATGGTTTAGAGACTAAGGGGTGAAAAACTCAAGCTCTTCAATCAAGCCAAACAACCCACACCTTTATTGCCCCATTTGTTCAGCAGCCTGTCAGGGGGCTCCTAACATCTCAGAATCAGCCATGAGGGCAGCTGTTTAATTAACTCTTCAAGGCGCATTTTGGTGGGGGCACTTCATTTTTTATGAAAAACAAATTGAGAGCTCCAAGGTTTTTGGTCTTTTTTTTTTTTTTTTCCTTTAGTGGTTACTGTTATCTGGAGCTTCTGGCTCAGTCCAAATAGCAACAATGATTTTTTAAAGCCATTTGATCTTTTGTTATTTTTTTCTTTTCTTTTCTTTTTGTTTCCCTAAATCAGTCTGGCTGTCTGACTTGAACATGGAGAGATTTCTTTTCCTTGGTGCCAGGAAATGATGGTATTTTTCTGGACTGTTTTGTATTTTAGTTGTAAAAATATCAAAATTGCAATATTAACTGCTTATAACAGAGACAAGGTTTCACATTGCTTTGTCCCAGGTTAAAATTTGGTTGTGAATCATTTTTGGTCGACTTAATTCTAATACAGATTTCTTTGAGAATTTACTGCAAGATGCCTCTATGCACAGTACTAAAGAACATACAAAAAGAGAAAAGAAGGTCCCTGGTCTTGAGAAATTTACAGTCCTACTTTCTGAGAAAATATATAACCACATTTTTATTATTTTAAATGTGTTTGAAAATATTTTTTTATTTAAAGAATTGTGCAAAGATACGACACAATGCTTCCATATACCCTTCACCTGGCTTCCTCTGATATTAACATATAATGTAGTTATACAACCATAATATCAACACAAATAAATTAACATCAACACAATACTACTGACTAAACTGTAAGCTTACAGACTTTAACGAGTGCTATGGTCTGAATGTTTGTGTCCCCTCAAAATTCATATTTTGAAACCCAACCCCTAAGGTGATAGTATTAAGAGGTGGGGCCTTTGGAGGTGACTAGGTCATGACGGTTCTTCCCTCACAGGTGAGATTAGTGTCCTTCTGAAAGAAGCCTAAGGGAGCTGCCTACTCCTAATGTTCTTTTGCCATGTGAGGACACATAGAAGGTTCCATCTATGGGGTACAGCCCTCCCAAGACACCCAATCTGCTGGCACCTTGATCTTGAACTTCCCAGCCTTCAGAACTGTAAGCGATCAATTTATGCTGTTTATAAATCACCCAGTCTATGGCGTCTTGTTATAGCAGCCCAAATGGACTAAGACACCAAGTTTTTCTGCAAATATGCAATTTCTGTCCCAGGACCCAATCAGGATCCCACATTGCATTAAGGCATCATATCTCCTTCATCCCCTCCAATCTGTAACCATTCCTTGTTCCTTTCTTGTCATCCACGACCTTGGCATGTTTAAAGGGTAGCAGTCAGGCGTTTTGTAGAATGCCTCTCTATAGTCGTCCAGTCAGTGCCTATTGTGAATCAGCCTCTTTCAGAATGCTTTCTGAAGACAAAGTGCAAAGACTTAGAATCATATGGATTTAGGGTAAAAGCTAAAGTATCACCTCATTTTTAAAAGGTAGATAATAAGATCCAGAGAATTAAAAAAAAAAAAAAAAAATCTTGCCCAGAGTGGGACAGTTGACTTCAGCTAGAGTTAGAATTCAGGCCTTCTGACTTTCAAGGCAGTATTGGAATTATGTCCCTTTCCTATTTGTGGTTTATAGTAATTTAATTCTGAGGAGAGTCTGACCTCCAGAGTGTGCTCCTATGATGCCCAGGGACAGGCCCCATGTGCTTCCTGGAGCCCACAGCACAGAGTCTGTGTTGCAAGCACTTACGGAACTGAATTAAATTCTACTTCAGAGAATCAAAATGCTGGGAATGGCTAAACAGGTTTCTTTTAGATAAGAGCTGACACTGCTGGGAGAGTTAAGAACTGAAGGTCTGAGTGAGGTCGAGAAACCAATGGCCGTATTGCCTGCAGCAACCTAAAATGCCACTGGCAGAGCCATAGCTTTTGGGCAAGAGGCCTTGGACTGCTTCTTGAGCAGTGGGCAATGCTTCCCAGCCTGAGGCAAATCTTTTTTGTCACCCACAATCCTACAGGGAAGGATCTATATGGTCCCCTGATCCTAGGGCACTTTCTGCCCATCTCAGTCCTTGAGACCTGAGGACACAGAGTGTGGCACCCATGATTTCTTGCTGGTTCTGTCTACAATCAGTCTCCCTGACTTCACAGACCAGGCAGGACCTAGCAAAGCATTGTTGACCTCAGACCTCAGGGTGTAGTACGCAGAATTAATAATTAGGTCACACAGTGCAATCCTGAGCCATCAAGGGTCCTTGGGGAACGTGTAATTCTGAATCATAGAGTGTTCCAGAAAGCAAGCTCATGATTCATCATTCATGATTGGAAATTTACACTTGGTTCTCAATATTTTGTGTCATCCTCTTGGATATAGAAAGGTTTTTCTCTTGGCACCCTCTTTTGGCATCTTCTCAACGTGTGTCAGGTACAGAGTACATTTGCCTTGTGCTTTGGAGCAAATGCAGAGCACACAGGGGACTGGCCTGGGAATTAAGAGTTCTGGGTTCCAGCTCCAGCTGTCCCACTGATTATGGGACTTAAGAAAAGTAGCTTAACATCTCCATTTCATGGTATCTCACAGCTGTGCTCTTATTAAGTTCAACTAGATTGGTGGCATTTAAACTAGATACCAAGATGGAACTTTAGGGCCTGGTTGAGATTAGGTTATTGAAGAGGGTCAGTTGAATCTTTTGCTGCAGAACCTTTTTTAAAAGTTAGAACAATGGTCCAAGTGATCTACTGCATTGTATTAAAAAGTGACAATTCTGCCATTAGTCAAATGCAACTGGTTTTATATACCAGCTCAGGAACTTACTAGGTGTATTCCTGAAGCAAATTGATTAACATTTATGAATCTTAATTTCTTCATCTTTAAAGCAGAAATAATAACTATAACTTCGTGTGAGGTGATGCATGAGAATTAAATGTGCTATGAAATAAAATACACTTTTCACAGCACATGGTACATTTTATTATCTATAAAGGTCCTTCCACCTGTAGTATTCTGTGGTTGTAAGGGCTGGACCTGGGGAGGAGCTACTGGAGCATTGCTACTATGGTTGCCATCTTTAGCACTGTAAAGGTAGTTTCTACACCTGAGCTGTCAGATGCTGGCAGGGCAGAGTGTCAGCTCATCCTGAGAAGCAGAAGAAAGTCAATGAAGGCAGTTCCCCCAAGGTGATCATAGCTTGAGAGTTTGGGAGGAGGCAATAACACATTTCCTTACTCCTTTCAAAGTTCTTCTCCCCTCCTCCTTTTCTTACCCCAACTGCACAGGGCTATTCTAGGTCTATGTATTTCAGGAGTCCTAATGAGGTGCCTCTCATACCTTGCCATTTTCAGGCAGCTTTGACTAGCCGCCTGGATACCAGGACAGCCTAGCAATTTAAGAGCTATAGTGGATGAGGCTGGAAATAGAGAAGCCCGAGCTGCAGCAGGGTGAAGTAAGAGTGGGCAATTCTGTCCCCTCCTTCATAAAAGAGGAAGGCTAAAATGGCTAAAAAATCACACACATAACCATTCCCAGAAGACAAGAAACCAGATTTTCTGACTCTTGCACCATGGTGTGTCTGGAAAATACAGAAGAATGGATAATCTTTTAAGGAGCAAACAGCCATCTTCAGTGGACATGGAGTTAACAGTGGGCTTTCTTCATTTGCCAGAGCAGAGGGGCTGTGCAAGTTGCCTGGCCATGTTTCATTTTGAGCTCAAGTTCTATTGACATAGAAATAAATTCTAAGAAAGTAAAGCTGTCAGCTGCGCCAGCTTCTGAGGCAAAATGCAGCCCTTGTAAGTGCCTTTAGATTCCAAATGACCAGTCATCTTTTCTTTTCCTACAATACACAACACTCTAGAATTTCAAAGCAGGTCTTCCTGAATACAATTTTCCAAAGTTGGAACATTTTCCTTTTTTAACTGTGATGCTACGAAGTAATTCCATGGTGCAATTATTCCTGGAACTTACAGTCTTCCACCCAAAAGATGCCTATTCTGTCACACTATAAAATGGATAATCTTTGTAAAAACATAAGTGCAGATTCATGTCTGTTTCAAAGAACCCCACATTTCCTCGTATCTTATGTCTGGGGAAAAAAGGAGAAAAATGCTGCATGTGTTAGGTTTTGCTCAAGTTTTCAAACAAAAAATGTTGTCTCAGCTTCAAACACAGGATAAAGGAAATGCTTGTCTCCAGGAGCTGACACTTCCCTGGTCATATTTCAGATACAATTAGCCTCCATTGATGGTGGTGGTTGATATATCAAATGAGCAGCTAATCTTATCTGCAGTTCACAAATGGCTCAGATGGTAGCTTGTGACTTTGATTACTAGAAGACTGGACCCCATCAGACGGCTTTGCTCCAAACAGTGGTCTTTTCAGCCTGCTGCTCCTGGAGATCAAAGCACTCTCCCCTCTCCCTATCTGCAGGGAAGCTCATTAGAGGGAGGCTGTCAGGGTTATAATCATGCCACAGTTTTACTTCTGGGTTCTAACGCTTTCCCCTTCTTATCAGCCTGTGAGGTCCAAAGTGAGAAGGATAAAGGAGGTACCGATGACATCTGATACGTTTAATAAGCTTGCTGGTGAATGCCTGGGCCTCAGCTTTCTGCCGCCACTGCCTCATTGACTACTGGAGCCTCCACCCCCCGCCACTGCCTCACCTATAAGGATTGAATTTTACTCCTTGGCGGGGTGTGGGGAGGACTCCATTGTCCCTTAACAGTCATTTTATTATGAAGAACTTTAGAAACACAAAATCAAATACAATAGGAGTTTCTAAGTCTGAAAATATCTGTCTTTAAATTTCAAAAGCTGTGTGTGTGTGTGTATGTGTGTGTGTGTATGAATTTGGACGTTTTGCTGTGGACTTAGCTTCTTGTGTAAAATAGGAGAATGAATACTTTCCTCATTGGACTTACTATGAAGATTTCAACAGTCTACTCTCCCAGACAGGCTTCTTTTATAACCAGAGTTATTCCCTTCCTCTAGCTCCTGGGTTAAATCTCCCTCCTCTGTGCTCCAATAGGCCCTGGGATTACCATGAATACGGCACTTATCATTGTCTGAACTGATTTTTTTTCTTGACTTGCCTTTCACTTCCAAATAGATAACAAACTCAAGACACAGGGTGTATGCCTGTTCAGCTTCAAGCTGCCCACTGTCTCAGCAATGTTGCTTCTCATTCTTCTGCATAAGGACAGCTGCTGGCAAGAGCTCCACAGTCCCACAGTGTGGATAGGGAAAGACTGTATCTAGATTAGCATTGAGTTCAGTGATGGAGAGACCAAGTCTGCTCTGTGAGACTCAGAATCTCTCCCTGAAAATCCTGTGATCTGGGTTCCTATTTGTATTTCTTCTCACATTTCCAAAAGCATCAATTTATATATATATATATATATATGTGTGTGTGTGTGTGTGTGTGTGGTATCTCTCTCTATATATAGGCTCTCATATATATATGAGAGAGAGAGAGAGAGAGAGCGAGAGTGAGAGCCTATAGGGAACAAATAAAGACAAAACCTGAGCTAGCATCTTGGCAGCATGACAACAGGGCTTTTTAACATGAAAACAGCACATTGTAAAATGACCATGCTGTGAAATTTAAAATTGAAAGCCCCAGGTTTGAAGCCTAAAGACGTTAGACATGAATTAAAAACAAACAAAAAGACCTATTGACGATACACTTCAAGCACACAAACACACACACAGCCCCATATGAGATTGACTTTACTTTGATAAACTATTTAGAAATAAGAACACACTGAATAGCTCTCTGTTGAGTTGTCTGACTTTGGACAAGTCACTTCTCCAATCTGAGCCTCAATTTCCTCATCTATAAACACGAAGATTGACTTATGTCAGTGATTATCAAAGTAGGAACTTGTCAGAAATGTAAATTATTGGGCCTCAGCACAGAACCACTGTATTAGGTCATCCACAGGGGGTTCCCATGAAGCTCTGAAAGGCTCAATGTCCAATGCTAGCAGCTGTCCTTCCACAGAAGAATGAGAAGCAACAACATTGCTGAGGCGGTGGGCAGTTTGAAGCTGAATGGGCCCAGGTTTAATTTTCGCTTCGTTACGTCCCTGGTGGTGTAAATTGCTTAATGGATTTAGTCTCGATGATACTCATTTCACTATTTTGTAAAGCGGGAAACAGATCTATTTCATAGGGTTATTGTAAGAATTAAAATAAATAATTGTTAAAGCATTTTGCAAGGTGTCCATCTAGCACGAGGTCTTGTCCCTTTTATCCTCTCTTCATTCCCTCCATGTGCTACCCCCCACCACTATCACCTAATAACCAGTACAGGTAGAATGTGAATAAAAAAAGTAACCCATTTGGAAAAATAAGCAAAATATACTGTCTTTTGCCACCCGCCCATGTTCTGTTGATTTACTTATTGCTTTTTCCTCACCATTAATTTATGCATTTCTTTACTGAAATCCATTTAACACTTTTAAAAAAGAAATTATTTGTAGCTAACATAATGGCTTTTCCATTAAATATAATTTGGAAGGCATTAGTACTAATTGTAAATTATAATGGCATTTATGTCTGACACATCCCGTGATGAAAGAACACGAGGCACTTCCCACAAATCAGTAACAAGCTGATCAGAATATTAATCTCCTTCCCTTACCCTTTAGAAGAATAAATAATTAATCGATCACTGACTGCTAATATATTACCCCTTTGCTAAGCCAGATGATCATTTAAGCTTGAGCATAATATGCTTATGTAATTGACAGAAATCATGGCTCAATTTTCTTCGTTTTCAATTACAATGCAGTTAATGCCAGGCAATTTTGAGTAATTTGTTAACCTTGTGACAAATAATACATTTCATCAATTCTATCTTAAACTGTGGACATATATCTGAAATATTTATTAATTGTCCAGTCTTAGTAAGTTGCCTGTAAGAAACATCTTCAATGAAGTCTGTATTTGACCCATTCTTGGAGTACAGTCATTTTAATCCTCAAATCTCATGGCATTTGATTTTAGCTTCAGAGGTGCTAAGAAAGTAAACAAATGTTTGTTGAACCAGCCCAGAACTAGTTACCATGATCCCAAGTAAATTTCAGCTATTAATTAACTATGTTGTCATTACTTTTTGCTCTCATAATGGAATAAGAGGAGCAGGATTCCACTGCTGAATAAGAACATGTGCCTGAATTCTGGTTAGTTTGGCTTTTATAGATATACTCCAACAGCAAGTCTCATCTACATTGATTGCTATTTCATCATGATCATGCTAAGGTCTAACTAACAGAGTGGGACAAGCTATTCTCTTTTGTGGGGAGCAGTAGACCATTCCCAGCCCAAGGCACATGCACGATCATAGGTGACATCACAGAGGAAAGCCTATTTCCATATGGAAGAACTTCTAGCTATTGCCACACTCTGTGCTCTCTACCCTTATTGCTTGGGAGGAGGAGAGACTTACCTTGCTGGTGAGTTGGGAAAAGAAATTCAACTCAGTGTCCTTCATCTGCTTTGGAAGCCAGCCTGCCTGCAGAGAAAGTACCATCTGGCTCACTCTCCACTGCTCAGACAGAAAATCTTACAACACACATTTCTCCCTTTCAGCAATTCGAGGAGTTGCCCAGCACCGCCAATTATTGGGTAGTACATTTATCTAAAAATTAGGTGAAAGATTTTTTAATCCATTTAATCCATCCTGGGCCTAAGACAGACTGTTCTAGACCCATGTATTGGACAGTTAAACCATGTCAGGGCTCAATGAATGTGATAGATAAAAGACTGAATACAAGTGTGAAGACTTCTTGTGATTCTCCATTTCTGGATGTTTATTTCTCTAACAAGGCAAAAATGGAATATGTGACCGAAATGACTCTGGTTTTCCACGTCCTCTGTTCTTACCCCACCCCTTCCACTCTCATCTGTATCTCGACAATAGATGTTTATCCTCCCAGGCTTCCATTTTCTTTAGATCCCGGCTTCCCTCAGAAACTGGGGGTATGTTTTAATGGAATGTGGACAGGAGAACAAGACAGCTGAGTCAGTTACCAAGTTTTTCTGAGACCAAGGAAAGGATACTACATAAGCCTCTGTGGAAACACTAACCACAATTGTCATTTGGGTGAGTGTTTTGTTTTGTTTTTTTTGTTTTTTGTTTTTTGTTTTTTGTTTTTTTTGCATTCTCGCAGTATATAGGCCTTGATGTTTCTTCTGAGAATGCTTTATCTTCTTGAGAATGTAGCTGGACCAACAAGCGCAAGAGCAGCTTCTGAAACAGGCTTTGTTCTGAAATAGAAGTGTCCCATGAAAAACCTAACTAACTGATCCATAAGCATTTATAGAAAGGAAGAAGGCACCTGTGCCCTCTTCCCTCCACCCTGTAAGGAAGTTCTGGCTGCACCATAACTTCAACTCAACTGCTCTTAAGGCAGGAGGCTCCTTTCTAAGTCTGACGGGTTTCTGTGACTGGGATTCCATAGATGTTCATTTAGAGAGGTAGAATTTCTGTAATTTCTTTGGGATGTGGTTTACAGAGGACTTCCCTTGCCTGTATTTTCATGGTTAACAACAAAACTGGAAGGCCTGTTCATAACTACCAAATGTTTGAACTTTTAGCTGGGAGATGGAGGAAATGGTTATTCATTTAGTACTATTCATTTATTCATCAATTCATATATTCATTAATTCACTCATCAGATATATTTGAAATGCTTACTCTGTATCACTCTGTATTAGCCAAGGTGGGGGAGAAACAGAGATAAATAAGACAAAAGTCTTAGCAAGCTCCCAGGCTGGTGGAGGAAACTGACCAAGTTACATAAAATCATAATAAAGTATAAAACATTCTATGCTGTCAGGAACATGGAAAATGGTCACATAGCATCTTGTCCTAGCGAATCAGTAAAGGCTTCTCAGAGGAATTGGTGTAAGAAGTAAGACTTGAAGAACTAACCTGAGCCAGTCAGATCTTGATGTGGCCACTTAGGATGAAGCCTGTTCCAAGCAGACAAGGAGGAGAGTGCTGTTGACCTGCAGTGCAGGTTTGGAGGGTGGGAGAAAAGTCAATGGAGTACTGTCTGTCAGGTACCTCGTAGGGCCTCATCTGGCATTATTTTAGATTACTTCTTTAGGAGTCATCATGTATCTTGACCCAGCTGCATCTTTGTTGCATTACAGGTTTATATCAGATACTGTGTTTGGCAATTTTATGTAAGTTGTTTTGGTTTCATATAACAATCCTGTAAGCTCAAGATCATTATTCAAATTTTATACATAAAAAACCTGACAGGGTACATAAATAATTTACCCCAATGTACACACAGAGCCAGAATATAAAAGAGGGATTCCCCAAGTTCAGTATCTGGGCCCTTTGTACTAATCCATGCTGCCTCTATGAGCAGTAGAAAGCACAAAGGAACAGAGAACTTGTAAGTAAGCAAGCACTGCCTAATGGAGCCTGGCTGGTCTGGCGTGCCTCTCACTCTCACACCAGCCAGCACTTGATGCTAAAAGTCTCTTATCTTCGGAAGTCTTTGGGCACCTGCTTGTCCTCAGAGTCACCCCCCAGTCTCCCTGTAACACCACCCCAACTCATTTCATTTTTTCCTGAGCTACTTGTTCTATCCTCACTGAAATATACTTCCAAAATTTGTGTCCTCAGAAAGCTACACTCCTAAGCCAAGAGAGACTTCTGTCTCTAATATGCAGAAGAGTTTTAGCCTCTCCCTCCCATGCAGTACTTTTTGAAATATCTGAGAAAGTTCAACTTTTCCCTCCACTCTCACATCTTTCCTCATTTCTCCCCATACTTCTTATCTATCAGAGAGGATGCACACGGCTTGGCACAGGGAGGACTAGACATCAGGGAGGGATGCTTCTCTGAGAGAACTACAACTTCTCCTTGGATGTTTCTTTGAATTGCAAATGAAACAACACTTAATTGGCCTCCTGGTTCTCAAAGGCAGAATGGATATTGTTTGCAGCTCATTTTCTCCATGCAGTTTTAACCAAATGTGCCTTCAAAGATATCACATAACTGAAAGACAGAATTAAGCAAGAATGGCAGAACCCTGGCAGCAAGTAGCCTCTGCTTATGTTTTCCATTGAAAAGCATATAGGATTACCTTATTGTTCCAGATATTAGCTTTCTGTACCCACGACATACATATTTAAACAGCATAGCAAATGTGCTACATTACAAAGCACCTATAAGTCACCAAGGCCCAGAAAGCCTGTGTTGTGCCAAGACATAGAGATGTCTTTCCAAGATTCCTTCCTGGCTTACAGGCAGATTGTCTTCATGCTTGGGGTGGGCCAGTCAGCCTGAGTTTAATAGCAAACATTCTCAAATTTTTTCCAACCCTGTGTGTAACACAACTTTCATTTAAATGTGGCATCTGCCTGCAAAGGAGCAAATTCCCAGCACCACCAGTGCAGCTTGCACGTGAAAAACCAGACAGGCTGCACTTAAGGTTTTCTCCAAACAACTGGGCTCAGGCTCCAGACTGTGCCCTTGCTTGCTCTGGAGAACATTATCAACCTCATGGTTCAGGGTTAAGGTTTGGGGTTGAGGTATTGTTAGTGTTTTCATCACTTGTGGAAATGTACAGTCTGACAATCCCCATGCCCGCAGATCAAAGGCAAAGGGAGGTGTTATCTGCTGCTGGCTGTGCTGTGACTCTAAGCACATTTCTGATGTGCTGACCTCCAGGTGAGCTGGGGTGGGAAAGAGTTCTCCAACAGATGGCTGTCTGAGTTGGGGGTTCATGTGGGATAGTCTTCTAAGAACAAAGTCTGTCCCTTCCTTTTGGGTAGCACCGCCACGCCTAACCTTAGAAATAGGGAGTGCTTTGGAAATGGTATTTGATTGGCATGGCGGGGAAGCATGCAGTTTGCAGAAAGACTAGCCTGGTGGAAGTGTGGTATGCTGAATTACCATGCTGGGTCTGCCACTTGTCTCGCTTCTGACTTGGGGTGAGACCCAAGCTCCAGTGACACTGACTACCCCCAACCCACCTCTACATGGAGCCCGGCCTCTCCCATTTCTGTTTTCCACGTGCTGCCTCACTGATGGGGATACTTTGCTTTTTCCTCCCTGCAGGATAAACTGAGCCTTTGTGCTCAAGGCTGATTATGGGGCACCTCCTTTCTGACGTGACGAGCATATTTTTAACCCCCTGAGGAGAATAATTGACCCCTTTTCTGTGCCCCTATCATTTACATTTTTGCTGGCTTCTTGACCACCAGGCACTGTTTATGTGCCTGTCACAGTCTAGATGTGTGGACCTCAGGGGTGACCTCTTCACTCTGTGCCCCAGATGCCTATGGTGGCACCTGGTGGGTAGAGCTGAATAGATGCCTGAGGAGTGAATGCGTGCATGCAGGAATAGGCAGGGGTGGAATTGAAAGGGGAGGAAGGATTCTCTGCATCCCCAGAAGAAACGTATGAACTTGGGATGCAGAGTGCTTCTACAGGAGGATATGCCTGTGGGTCCTCTGGTTGTTCCTGTCCTTTCCCACAGATACAGTTGCTGGAGGGGGCAACCTGTTCTCTCCAGTTATGAGCTTCCCTCCCTCTGAGATTCATATGCTGTCCACTCAGTGCTTGTGGTTAGAGCTCTGTTCACCTCAACCTTTGTTAAAGCGTGAAATTTTCTTCTATGAAATACTCTGTTCCACCTCAAGTCCTGATGCCTGGCAACTTCTAATGGTCTCTAAGAGGCAATTTCTTTCCTCTTTGTCCCAGATGCAATTACTGAACTACCCTGAATCCATGCAGCTATACCTATCCTTCCCTCTGGATCTTGGCCATGTGTTCTTTCTAGACTAAAGATCTGGGCAAGAGTTTGAGCTGGTTCCACAGTTATGGTGTCAGTTTTGCCATTGCTGGTCTCCACTATAATTTGAGGAGTGTTGTGCACGACACCAGCTAACAGAGAAAGGTTGACTGGACCCCGGGGTCTCTAGTCCAAGGAAGCCATGAGTTAATGGATTTTTACCAGTAAGAGACAGAGGACAGACCAAAGCCAGTGGAAAAATTATTCCACTTTCCCTTATCCTGCTCATTATTCTGAGAACAGGTAGTTAATATTTTCTCTCAAGATGATGTGAGAAAAAGAACAATCCTTCCTATTTATCCCTAAACTGGCCACATTGGTAGTGAGCCCTCTCATCTTTGCATTTGTTCCTCTCCTGACTTCTCCTCTGTCCTGGTTCTCTGGGGTCACAATGGCCTCAGTCTGTTTCTGGGCAAACTGAGCTGGTACCTCCCTTGCCAACTCAGATTAGATTGACCCCCCTTATGTTCTTTTACTTTCCATACACCATTGCAATTATGTATTTATGTAGCTCTGTCTCCCTCTGGATTACATATCTCTTGAAGTCAGAGACCGCATTTTACTAAGTTTTAAATCTCTGGCACCTAGCACAGTACCTGGCATAAATTAGAACTCTGAAAATGGTAAATATTTGCTGGATGAATGATTATAAAAATTAAAAAGAGCTAGATTTCCTCTGGTCAGGGAGAGATGCCAACAGACCTGAAACCTATTTTAAATTGTTCTCCATTTCAATGTGTGGTCTCTTTTGGCTTCACCTAAATTGAGTCAGGAATGATGCTAGCAATTGTATCACACTGTAAGATTATAAATACTATCCAATAATTATAATAATGATTACTACAACATGCTGGGCACTGATACATTACCATGCTACATTAGATATTTCACATACATAATCTCATTATTTCAGCAAATGTATGGGTTGTTATCATATACTTGGGACTGCTTATAAATGTAGCTGCACAACTGGCCTTTACTGAAGACATTCTTGAGAGTACATTAAAAGTTGTTTTGCTTATAATTTTTAAAAGGAGATTTTCTTTAGTGGTTAACACTTCATCTGCCAATCAGTTTGTAAATGCCCAATGGCAGAACCACATTAGAAAAGAAAACAATCACTTCCGCCTTAATTAACATAAATGGGACTTTACACTCTAACATTCTCCCTCCACTTTCTGCCCATATGAATACATGAGTTACAGTTTGTCATGAGCACAGAACCTCAGAGTGAGGCACCTCAGTCACCACACATCTTCCTGGTTCCACTGAGACTGATAATATAGAACAGAGGGATTTATAATCAGGGAATTGTGGACAATTATGGAAATCAACGTTGGGTTTACTCCGTTCTAAAATCCCTCAGAAATCATGAAAATACTTTCCATGTACATCTTAAAGGTGCAATTTTCTACAGTGAGGCTTATGTTGAATTCTCAAACAGATTAAGAATCACTGATTCTAAGTGAACCTCCAGCTTAGGGTAGGCTAAGAAGAGTGGAGACAGAGCTCACTGCTTTGGAGTTTTCTGCTGTGCAATTGAGTTTTGAATGTCCGGGGACTGTAGGAATAAACTTTCCTGATCACTGTCACTTTAGACACTTGATTGAAGCCGGGGCACAAAGGAGCTCATGGCATATGCTTTTTTCACTGAAAAGCTGTAAGAATCTATAGGACCCAATCTTTACTTTCTGCATGTGCGGCCCCTATTGTGGCTTTGTTGACAGGATTTCATATTATGATGCAATCCAGTACAGCTTGTCCAAAACAATATTAGATTTATTCCATTTGTTAAAAGGAAGATATCACTAGTATGTGGTCCTTTTGGAAAAATCTCAACTCTTTGTTCTAGGCATGGGTTCAATCACCTGTTGCTAAGATACTGCAAGAAAATATTAGTTTTTAAATGTTTCCTTTTAATTAAATAAACTGCTGCTTTGAAATATCAGTGAAAAGGTTGAATAGGTCTTTGAATCATAGTTTTTTTTTCAACTGGCAGAGATATTTCTGAGCATTGTAAATGGAGCAGCTGCTGCCCCAGTGGAGCTTCTTGATGAGTTTAAAAGTGCACAAAATGGTGATCTATGGTATATATATAACTGGATTGATAAAAATAACTGGGAGACTCGATTAGATCATTACATGTTGAAAATACAAGTCACAGTCATTGATTCTGCATCAAAAACATGAGGAAAATTTAGATACAGTCCAATAATACCTATTAGTAATCCTGGAAGCCAGACTCATATTGTTTGGATTTCAGAATGGTAATACAAAGCATCTACATGCAGAAGGGTCTAAGCCAGCACTTTGTAACCAAATGCATTAATATCTCTGTGACAGAACATTTTAGTCTTTAATATCTCACATTAATTCAGGTTTAACTCTGTGGACAAAACAGTTTGGTCAAACATAATAAAACACTTAGGTTTTAAGATCATTTAAAATTTTTTTTGTATTGCAAATGAGTGATTTGGTGCCACAAAAAATGAAGGAAAACCTAACAGTGCACATAATTTAGAATAACTTCAGGATCAATTTAGACTCCAAATGGCCTGGGCAGTAGCAAGATTGGGTGCCTGGAGTCCCACTGTTAGGAACCTTTAGGGAACAGATTCACCATTCACCCAAAGCCTGGACTAGGCATGGTCAGCAGCAACCAGCAGGTATGGACAGAGGTCCTAGACTATGAGTAGCCCTCAGAACGATGAATAAGAATTCAGAGATGTTGAGACCGTTCTAGATCTCTCCCAAATCCAAACATTTCTCTTACTCTGCACTGCTATTGCACTAGTGCAGGCCAGATCTTTAAAAGCCTACAACAGTGTCTGGGTTGGTCTCTGTACTTCATTCTTGTCTTTTTAAACTCAGTCAGTCTTTCATATATTCCTCCTTTGTGGCCATTCTAGAGTGCAAATCTAATCCTCTCCCCTGATGAAACATTTCAATGGTTTCTCATGACCTATAGGGTAAGTCACTAGGCAAATGGGTCCTGTCATGTCGCAGTCTTGCCTTAACCCCCTACCTCTCATTTTAGGCAGTGCCAACACAGTTCCTTCTGGACCATGGTGATCAGTGTCTCTGTCCTCGGATGCTGTCCTCACCCCTTGCTTCTCCACATGGCCAGTTCCCACCTGCTCTGCAGTACTTGACATCACTTTACTTGTGTTCCAGACCACAGGATAAAACCTTAGGATTGACCATTTGTAGACTTTCCTCCATCATCTGTCTGTAAGCTTCTTGAGATCAAAAATCTATTTCTCATCTATCATATTACCTCTCAGTGTTTAGCACAGTGCTTGGAACTTGGTAAAAATTTATTGTTCAGTTCAGTAAAATTTTATTGAACTGCTGGTGGAATGTCAAGGCAGACAAAATGATGGAATCCAGGCAGTGAGAGAACACAAAGAAACATCACTTGGGAGCAAAACCACACAGGACTCTCAGTCCTGGGAGCGGCTATAGTCACAGACTCCCAGATGGTGTGAACAAGGATGAGCATCCTATCTTGGAAGAGGTAGAAGGCTTATGACATAGTGAATGTACTGCTCTGACACCAATAATATGGCCTGTCATTTCCTTTGCCCCTAAGGAAAGGGAAGCAGAGTGGGTTTAACCAAATGAAAAGGACTTACTTATGGTGAGGTTGGGTGGGTAGTGTGATAACTTTAGGAGAATATTTTGACAATAGAGTCCCATCTATCTACAAGAAAAAATTGTGTGGTGACTGGGGAAGATATAGTAAATTGACTTGTCATGATCCCTAAAATATGACCACTTTTGGTTAGCATTTCTTGCTACACTCACCCCCCCACCCCCCGTAGAGTAAGCTGGACTATCTCACATTGGAGTCATATTGTCATAATAGCTTAGGGATTTTAAGCAGAACCCACAGAAGTTCACTGTGATTGTATAGATGAAGTGCTTGCCCTGGGAACAGAAATCCTTCCAAATCCTAGGTCTCAAATTAACTGTGCCCTTAGGAAATTAATTATCCATTCTTTGCCTTCAGTTCTTCTTCTCTTAAAGAGATATGACAACACTAACATTAAAAGATGTGTTATTAAATAAAAAACTTGTGTGAAAGCATTTGTCAAGTAATCTACACTCAAATCTATGTGAATACCTTAGAACATTTTCGTTACCTGGATAATTGATACAATAAGAGATAAAAAAAAAAAGTCATTCCATTATTAGCTAGATTTTTGATGTTATGGGTAAGAAAATATGTTACTTTATCATTTCTAAAATCACTAGGTAAAGAATGACTTTTTCCATCTGGAACATAGCCCTAAATAGTTCTAAAAACTAACTTGGTATATATGTGTTGATAAATATCTTCATGCTATTATTGTTTTATGTATTTTTTACCAAGTACAATGCCATTTAGACCCTCTGTGACCAGGAACAATGTGAAATTAAATTAATTCAAAGTAACTTAACACAATTAATTATCAGAATAAAACTAGCTAAATATAAGGCCTGCAAGAATTTACATACAGTGAGTGAGCCAGGGACTTGAGAGATAATCTTTAAGATGGTAAGCACAGCCTTAAGGTTACAATTTAACAAGAAAATGAGGATGGGAAAGTGGGGGTAGGAGAGAGCAAATTCTCATCTACCACGAAAGAAGGATGTGGGGATAACATCTAAGACAGATAAGTCAAGAGACCAATTATATGTATGGGCAAGGACTTCATGTCTAAAACACCAAAAGCAACGGCAACAAAAACCAAAATTGACAAATGGGATCTAATTAAACTAAAGAGCTTCTGCACAGCAAAAGAAACTACCATCAGAGTGAACAGGCAACCTATAGAATGGGAGAAAATTTTTGCAATCTACTCATCTGACAAAGGGCTAATATCCAGAACCTATAAAGAACTCAATCAAATTTACAAGAAAAAGCAATCCCATCAAAAAGTGGGCAAAGGATATGAACAGACACTTCTCAAAAGAAGACATTCACACAGCCAACAGACACATGAAAAAATACTCATCATCACTCGCCATCAGAGAAATGCAAATCAAAACCACAATGAGATACCATCTCACACTAGTTAGAATGGCAATCATTAAAAAGTCAGGAAACAACAGGTGCTGGAGGGGATGTGGAGCAATAGGAACACTTTTACACTGTTGGTGGGATTGCAAACTAGTTCAACCATTGTGGAAAACCGTGTGGCGATTCCTCAAGGATCTAGAACTAGAAATACCATTTGACCCAGCCATCCCATTACTGGGGATATACCCAAAGGATTATAAGTCATGCTGCTATAAAGACACATGCACACATATGTTTATTGTGGCACTATTCACAATAGCAAAGACTTGGAATCAACCCAAATGTCCATCAGTGACAGACTGGATTAAGAAAATGTGGCACATATACACCATGGAATACTATGCAGCCATAAAAAAGGATGAGTTCGTGTCCTTTGTAGGGACATGGATGCAGCTGGAAACCATCATTCTCAGCAAACTATCGCAAGAACAGAAAACCAAATATCGCATGTTCTCACTCATCGGTGGGAATTGAACAATGAGATCACTTGGACACAGGAAAGGGATCATCACACACCGGGTCCTATTGTGGGGAGCAGGGATAGGGGAGGGATAGCGTTAGGAGATATACCTAATGTAAATGACGAGTTAATGGATGCAGCACACCAACATGGCACATGTATACATATGTAACAAACCTGCACGTTGTGCACATGTACCCTAGAACTTAAAGTATAAAAAAAAAAAAAAAAAAAAAAAAACACGAGGTAAATGCCTGAAGAAATATTTCCAAGGTTTGAAAGTAGTTATCCCTAGGTGAGAGTGGACTATGAACTGAGGAAGGGGATATGGAGAACTGTATATTATTACATACATACATACATATGTCCATATGTATAGAGTCACTGTATGTACTGTATATAATCACTATATATGCTGTATGTAATCACTGTATATGTATATAAAACTGTATATACACACCCATACTTACATGTCTATATTTATCCATATAGATATGTATGCATAATATACATTTTATACATGTTGACATTATACAATATTTAAAATCACTCAGAATACTTTTTTAAAAATTAATTTTTGTAATCCAAGCCTGTATATTATGAGCAAGAGAAAATATTTAAGTATACATAAACATCCAGAGCTCAGTGCCTTTGATAACAAGGTTTCTATTTAATACTATTGAATGTCTTGTCTACCCCGAACATGTTCTATAGGCTCTTTCATTTGATCCTCTAATCATATGAAGTTGGTAATATTATCTCCATCTTAAAATGAGAAAACCCTCCCATTAGGTAATGGAATATGAATTCAACTGAGGTCTGCTTGAAGACTCAGCCTATGCTCTCTGAAGGTAAATTGAAGAGAAACAGGCCAAGATAGCAATACCTACTTTATTAAATGAGGCAGTGATCATATGATCAAACTCAAAATGTACTTGAAATTCCAGGATATGGTTGCACATTGTGGCTTCAAACTCCATGCTTTTAATTCCTAAACTATCCTTTCTCTCTTCTGAAAGGACGTGTATGACCTGATACTCCTAGTCATCTTGAAAATGTTGTTCTTGGTATTTCATGTATCATAGAATTGACCATATAAGCATTTTTGTAAGGATTATTGCTCTTAGAAATCCCTTAAGTAAAAATTTCCTATTTTTTAGCCATTGCCTTACTTATGAATGTAAAGCTTTCAATCTTACATCTGTTTTCACTTTGCAATCAGGAGCTGTGGCCCTGTCATTTGTAAAGCAGAAGTAAAAGATGTTCTGTTGAAGAAAGAGGCTCTGGTTTCTTTATCTAGTATCAACATAAAACCACGGAGGGGATCTATGTGACTGCTCAGGTGTACTGACCGCAGAACTTGTGTCAGAGTCATTCATTTATTCATTCATGAAGTGCTGTAGTTTTTGGATACCTAGTTTGAGCCTGGCACGATCCAATTATGGAAAAGTCAGTAAAGAATAAAATAAAGTACCTGCCCTCTTGGAGCTTACAGGATAAATGATTTGAGTGGTCTAGTTCTTCTTTACAAATGTGTTTCACTCTTTTACAGAAGGCAATAAAGATGGTAGGGGAATGAGGCAGGATAATTAGAAATGTCTGCTGGGGCCCAAATGGGGACCTGTGGTAGCAGATTCCATACGTATTCAGGAAGCTCACATCTCTGTCTTTGACAAAGTCACCTCTGGTGCCTAAAGAACTGAATTTCTAAGCAGGGTAAGTGCATCTTCAATGAGTACTTTAACTGGTTGTTATTCCCCGGTGCCTTTTTATTTGAAAGCCAGTGGCACATAGTGGTGGGTTTGGGGGCCAATATTCTTGGCTTTGAAATCCATCTATCTAGAGGTCTGGAGGCAAGTTGTCTCAATTTTGTAATCTTAAAATGAAGGTAAAAATATATAACTTTCACATTTAGAGGAGAGATATAATGTACATGAAACATAGAGATCAGTATCTGGCAGACAATAAGTGTAAAATAAATGGTAGACAATATGCTTATGGTTGCTATCACAACTTGTCTCCAAACAAGACAAGTAAAAACATGGTCTTTGGTATTATATGTATCATGGAATTGGCCATATAAGGGTTTTGTATAATTATCATTGCTCTTAGCAACCTTTTAAGTCATTTTCTCATACGTAGCTATTACCTTACTTAGAAATGTAAAGCTTTTGCTTCTCCCTCTGTCATCACTAACTAATTTCTTGGTCTGAGGGCTTGACACACAATAAAAACGCCGCCATGCCTATTCTAGTCTTCATTTCTGCAGACTAAACATGTTCAAATCATCTGAATTTTTTAACGAAATAAAATAATAGATATGTATATGGTAGAGTCAGTGAGTTTTAACACTTTAGAGGACTTTAAACCCAAAACCATGTGGGTAGTAAGTAGCTGAAGTTGGTGAAGGAAAAAGGTTCCCAGATTCCTACCCACAGTTAGGTAGTAAAATGCACATGATAGTATCAAGGGCAAACTAAAAATATAAAAGCATATTTGGGTTGGGTAATCAACAATTACTGTATCTAGTGGGTGCAACATCGTGAACTTTGACTTGGGGGCCAATTTTGTTTTTACCGTTGTCAGATTCCCTGAAGTTCATGTTAGAGCAAGACACTGACATAGCCAAATGGGGACTTCCAAGCATGGCCTTGCCACCAAAGGCAAACTTCTTAAAGATGTTTCAAACTACACTCCTGCACCCATCCCTGCCAACTGCCAGAAGCCTGGTGCAGACTTCACTGAAACTCAACTCAAAGTGCCATTTCCTCAGAACATGGCTAGTCTTAACAACAATGGGAGCCCATGGGACAAAACTCGATGGCTAGAGAGAAATATGATGTTCAGGATCCTTCAACACAGCTTTTTGTATTCTCTACATTTTTAAACGCAGGTACCATTTTTCATTCTTGATGAACTTAGTGGGAAATATTGAGTGCCATGGTTCTCCTTGTCTGCTGGCCATATACTTTTCTGCACACTGGAGCCCTAGGGTACTGGGATGTGGGGACTGTGGTGGTGACTCACAGCCTGGATATACAGGTAAGACTTCTGACTTGGTTCTGAGGAGAAGGCAGGCAAAGCAAAACTTGAACGCTTTTGGAGCCTGGACAGGAAATCTTAGTGATCTGGGTTACTTGCCTTTCCTTTTTCTAATCTGAAATACGCATAGATGATAAATTTATGATGAAGGGGGAACTGTCCTAGGCAGTGTCAAGGGATGTAAAGAGGCATGATTTCTCCTTCATTTTCAGAATGCACTTGAGGCTTATACACATAAGTATTGGTATAATTGACAACTAAGGTGGTAAATAATTGTTGAACATGATGCTGAACAAGTCTCCTCTTCCCAAATCACCTCAGACAGTATAATTTAGGCACATGATATGAGTTAGAAATGTTTTATCCTGCAAGTAACAGAGTCTGTGAGCAGCAATGGTTTACACCAAAAGGGGTTTATTTTTCTAATAAATCAAGAAGCCTGAGGTGGGTAACCACTGGCTTTAGCTCAGTGCTCTAATCTTGCAAGGGTCAACTTCTTTATGATTTTCCTGTCCCCCACAAAGACAAAGGCTTAGGGGCTTGATTTTAAAAGAAATCAAGAAACAGTGTGCATGATTTTGAGAAGACCCTCCTCTGCTGGGATGATGCTGGACAAACAGTCAATTGAGTAATGGCAAAATTAATCACCCTTGGAGGGACCTCCTATGCCATCTGCTGATGGATGTTGAATTTCAGACAATGTGCTACAGCTCTCAGGTCTCCATCAGGGCTGCTGCACCTGCAGACATCACATTTGTGCTTCAGGCTGGAAGAGGATGAAAGAGCAAAGGACTTGTGCCAACCAAGTCTTTGAAAATCACAGACTTTCCCTTTAGGCTCACTGACTGAATGTGAATTGTCTAACAAGGCTTTGAAGGCAGGCTAGGAAACAAGGAAACAGGATTATCATAATTGGTCAAAATCGATTATAATCCATCACTTAAGGCTGGACACATCACTGCTCTGAAAAAATTTGGAGATCTGTTATTAAAGAATAAGGGGGAGATGGGTGTTGTACACTCAATGCCAATGGATGTCATATTTTTGTGCATTCTTCTAGGTCATTTGTCTTAAGTAGTAGAATAGATACTTCATAAGATTAGAATCAATTGCTTATGTACTTTTCTTTTCTAATAGACTAATAGATCCTGGAGGGCAGGAACTGTGTCTTATTTTCCTTTCTATCATAGAATTTTTCATAGGGCCTAGAACATAAATGTTGCCTAATGTTCTATTGGATTGCATTAAATTAAGTGCCTTGAGCAGAACATGTTGATTCTATAATTTTAGAATTACAGTACTAGAGCATCATAGTTTAGAGGAGTGAATGGCTACACTTGATTCGTAGTATTTAAAAGGCTTCACTGAGGATGTAGGATTTAAAGTGCATTTTGAGGAATGGATAGGGTCTAGGTCTGATTTAGTTTCATAACAACCGTAGCACCTAGCCTAGAACAATACTTTTCAATAATGAGCCTCCAGTAGTATTTGTTGGATTGAATCTAATTTGAGTAGAAGGGGAACCCACGAAGGAACCTTTACAAGTAAAAGTTCATAGGTAGAGAATGCAAACATTCCCACTGCCTTTCTCCTTACCTCCTCACCTACAATTCTGAGGTCATAAGTGTTATCTGATGTTCAAACTCCAGGTACTCCCACGCTTTGGGTCTAAGTGGAACATATTTGTTTTCCACCTGCATACACTCAAATATCTGGTGTTCACGGAATACTAATTTGAAGCATACAAATGACAGATTTGGAAAATATAAGAGCACCTACTTTTGGTCAAACAGAGCTGAGCTAGAGTCCTTTGCTGAGAATGCCTTCTATCCAGAGGTTGAATAGATCTCTGCCTTTTAAGTCCTTGAGAAGATCCTCCACTCCCAGCATGTGACGCCTTATTCACAGAGGTCATGTCAGCAGAGTTAAATTCACCAGGACATTCACAAAGATTCAGTTGGGACTATAGACCATTAATAGTTAATTATTGATTTGGAACCAAATGACAAAGCAAAGAAACTCTTAGGGGGTTAGTTTGCTTTATGTGAAGTCCATAATCATCAAGTCCATAATCATCAAGGTTTTGTGACATTTAATAAGCAAAACTAAAACAAAAGAATTTATTTTTGAAAGTTTTTACTTCCAAAAACTTTCAATAATACTGAAATTCCTGACACATTTTTATCACAGCGATTCTCCTTTTGCTAGAACAGAGGTAGCATGGATAGAGAATTAAAGATGATCAAAGTAGTAGAAAGACTGAGGCTAACACAGAAGAATATGGGCAACCCTAACCTCTAGCCAGAGAATCTTGGTCATGTCTAAGCAAGCTGTCTTTGTTGTACTTGCCAGTTAGGACTCAGTAACTCTCAAGTGAGGCCCTGCTTTCATGCTACAGCTGATGATTTGGAAATCTATTTCTGTAAAATATTACTACTCTGTTTATTCAACATGGTGTTCTAAAAACACATTTCAGTTTACGACCAGCCTGGCCAACATAGTGAAACCCTATCTCTACTAAAAAAAAAAAAAAAATACAAAAATTAGCCAGGCATGAGTGGCCTGTAATCGCAGCTAGTCAGGAGACTGAGGCAGGAGAATAGCTTGAACCCAGGAGGCAGAGGTTGCAGTGAGCTGAAATCGCACCATTGCATTCCAGCCTGAGTGGCAGAGCAAGACTCCATCTCAATATACACACACACACACACACACACACACACACACACACACATTTCGTGTGCCAAGCACTGCATTCCATATGAACATTTCTTTGCTTTTGAAGCAAAAAGCTTTTAATAATTATTACATAAATGTGGCCTGGCAAAGTAAATGTCACTTCCTATCATAGCATATTATACAATAGAGATGACTATATGAATTAAAGATTGCATTTGACTGTTGATGAGATTGATGTGAAATAACAGTGTTTTAAGCCTGTTAGGAGATTTCTTTTCTCTCGAGTAAAAGAAATCAGGAAGGAGACAGTCCAGGGAGAGTGTGGTTGATGCATGCTATCATCAAAGTTCTAGACCTCTTTCATGTTTCTGCTGCACCATCCTTAACACATGGTATCCATCCTCAAGATCACAAGGTGGCAGCTTGGAAGTCTTGCTGGCACATCCATGTTATAGGAAGAAAAAAAGGAAGAGTAAGTGAATAAATGACACACCTCCCAACTGGGTCAGGCCCCTTACAGATTGCAGAGCATTTCTGCAATCTCTACCCAGAAACTTCTCCCTACATTTCATTGGCTACTCCTAGATGCAAGAAAGCCTGGGAAATGTTCCATAGCTGGTTCCATTGCTATACCCAATAATACAGAACTTTTGCTACTAAGAATTAAGAGGGAAAATGAACATTGGGCATGCATTTATTTGTCTCTGCCTGTAGACTCTATGGGACAGAAGGGAAAACATAGACTTCACTGTCCCAAAGATGCCCGCATTTACCCAACTAGTTTGTGGAATTACTTGACGAACCTTTGGTGATTCATCTCACAGTTCTTCTTGGTTTTCTCACCTATAAAATTGGAGCTTATGGTGAAAATCTTGCAGGATTGTTTTTAAGATTAAATAAATTATTTCCTAGTTCAATGCTGTGTTTGGTGACAACACCTGTTGGGGTGTGTGTGTGTGTGTGTGTGTGTGTGTGTTAACTTCCTAATAAAATACTATGAAAACATGTACAATGATAAAAATTAAAGATTTTGACAAAAATGTCAAAATTTGAAAGGAATCTCCACCCACAGTAAGGTATAAAGAGTATTAAGGAAAAAAAACCTTCATCAGGGTAGTGGAAAAAAAAAACCTACATGTGAAAAGACAAGATACTTACTCCCCATTTCCTACTGTGACACAGTCAAGCTCTGTATGAAACAGAAAATGAACAGATGTCACTTCCCCATTCAGAGGCTGATATCTGAAGCCATCTGGGGGTGTTCTTTGTGTACTTCTACCAGTTATCATATAGCTCACCTCTGTTTGTCTTTGTACAAATGGCACCTTCTTAGTACGATGTACCCAAGATGCCCTCACCGTAGTACTCCCTATAGCTTTACCTTATTTTTGTCCTTAACCCTCATTATCATTGAATGTACTATTTCAGTTATTTATTTATCTAGATTCTGTTTTCTTCTTCTAGAACATAAGCACTTTCACAAGAGATTTTTTGTTTTGTTTTGTTTTATTCAGTATTGTATAACCAGAGCATAAGAGAGAATATAGTAGGTACTCAATAGTCATGTAAAATTGAAGTACTTCTCATGCACTCATTATACCTCTTTTCTGCTTTAATTTTCCCCATACCACTTACCACTGTGTATACACACAGACACATGAACTGTATGTATATATATATACTTACATATGTGTATATATATACTTACATATGTGCATATATATACATATGTGTGTGTGTGTATATATATACACACTTACATATATGTATTTAACTTAGCTTTGTTGCCTCTTTTTCAGTATTTATTTTAGGTTCACGAGTATATGTGCAGATTTGTTACATGGGTAGATTGTATGTTACTGAGGTGTGGCGTAGAAATGATTTCATCACCCAGGTGCTGAACATGGTAACTAATAGCTAGTTTTTCAACACTCACTCTCCTCTTACCCTCCGCCATCAAGTAGTCTCCTGCGTCTTCTACTCCCCTCTTTGCCTCCATGTGTACGCAATGTTTAGCTCTCACTTATAAGTGAGAACATGAAGTATTTGGTTTTCTGCTTCTGTGTTAATGTGCTTAGTATAATGGCCTCCAGCTGCATTCATGTTGCTTCAAAGGACATAATCTCATTATTTTTATGGCTGCATAGTATTCCATGGTGTATATATATCACATTTTCTTCATCCACCACTGATGTACATCCAGTCCACCACTGACAGACGTCTGGGTTGATATCATGTCTTTGCTATTGTGAATAGTGCTGCAGTGAACATAGGAGTACATGTGACTTTTTGGTATAGTGATTTATATTTGTTTGGGTGTGTACCCAGCAATGGGATTGCTAGATCAAATTGTGGTTCTGTTTTAAGTTCTTTGAGAAATCTCTAAACTACTTTCTGCAGTGGCTGAACTAATTTACATTCCCACCAGCAGTGTATAAGCATTCTCTTTTCTCCACAGACTCATCAACGTCTGTTATTAATAATAGCCATTCTGACTGGTGTGAGATGGTATTTCGTTGTGGTTTTGAATTGCATTTCTCTAATGATTATTGATGTTGAGCATTTTTTTTAATATGCTTGTTGGCTACATGTATGTCTTCTTTGGAGAAGTGTCTGTTCATGTCTTTGCCCGTTTTTTAATGGAGTTGTTTGTTTTTTGCTTGTTGATTTGTTTAAGTTCCTTGCAGATTCTGGATATTAGACCTTTGTTGGATGCATAGTTTGAAAATACTTTCTCTCATTCTGTAGGTTGTCTATTTACTCTGTTGATAGTTTCTTTTACTATGCAGAAGCTCTTTAGTTTAATTAGGTCCTACTTGTCTATTTTGGAGGTATTTTTGCAGTTGCTTTGCGAGATTTTGTCCTAAAATTGTTGCCAAGGCTTATGTCGAGAATGGTTTTCCTCTTAACTGTAAGCTCCTAGGTTATATATATATATATATATATATATGTCTTAAATTTAAGTCTGTAATCTCTCTTGAGTTGATTTTTGTATACAGTGAAAAGTTGGGGTGCAGTTTCAGTCTTCTACATATAGCTAGCCAGTTACCCCAGAAACATTTACTGAGTCTGTTCTACTGGTCTATGTGTCTATTTTTGTACCATTACATGCTGTTTTGATTACTGTAACCTTTTACTGCAGTTTGAAGTTCAGTAGTGTGATGCCTCCAGTTTTGTTCTTTTGGTTTAGGATCACCTTGGCTATTCCAGTTCTTATTTGTTTCAATATGAATTTTAGATTTTTTTTTAAATCTGTAAAAAGCGACATTGGTAGTTTTATAGGAATAGTATTTTGAATCTGTAAATTTCTTTGGGCAGTATGGCCATTTTACAATATTTATTCCTCGTGTTTATGAACATGGAATGGTTTTCCCTTTGTTGGTGTCATCTCTGATTTCCTTCAGCAGTATTTTGTAATTCTTGTGGTTGAGATATTCTACCTCCCTGACTTGCTGTATTCCTAGGTATTTTATTCTTTTTTGTGGTTATTGTGAATGAGATTGCATTTGATTTGGCTCTCGTTGTAGATGTTATAGGTGTATAAAAATGCTACTTATTTTTGTACATTTATTTTGTATTTTGAAGCTTTACTGAAGTTTATCCATTCTAGGCACATTTGGGCAGAGACTATGGGGTTTTCTAGGTTTAGAATCATATTATCTGTGAAGAGAGATGATTTGATTTCCTTTCCTCTTCTTTTGATGGCTTTTATTTCTTTCTCTTGTCTGATTGCTGAGGGTTATTTGTATTTCTCTGGGACCAGTGGTAATGCCACTTTCGTCATTTCTGATGGTATTTATTTAGATCCTGTCTCTTTTTTCTTTATTAATCTAGCTAGCAGTCTATGAATCTTGCTTATTCTTTCTAATAACCAATTTTTTGTTTTGTTAGTGTTTAGTATGGATTTTTGCATCTGAATTTCATTCAGTTCAGCTCTAATTTTGATTATTTCTTTTCTTCTGCTACCATGGGGTTGGCTTGCATTTCTTTTTCTAGTTCCTCTAGGTGTGATGTTAGGATGTTAGTCTGAGATCTTTCTAACTTCTTGATGTAGGCCTTTAGCATTATAAACTTTCCTCCTAACGCTGCTTCAACTGTGTCTCAGAGATTCTAGTATGTTTTCTCTTTGTTCTCATTAGTTTCAAGGAATTTCTTGATTTCTATTTTTATTTCACTCTTAAGGCAAAAGTCATTCGGGAGTAGGTTGTTTAGTTTCTATATAATTTTATGGTTTTGAGAGATCTTCTTGGTATTGTTTTCTATTTATATTGTGCGGTGGTCCAATAGTATGGTTGGTATGATTTCAGCTTTTTGAATTTGTTGAGATTTGCTTTATGGCCAAGCACGTAGTCGACCTTAGATTATGTGCTGCATGCAAATGAGAACAATATATCTTCTGTTGTTGTTGGGAGGACTATTCTGTAGATCTCTGTTAGATTCACTTAGTCAAATGTCAAGTTTAGGTCCTAAATATCTCTGTTAATATTCTATCTCATTAATCTGTCTAACATTGTGAGTGGGGTGTTTACATCTCCCATTATTATTGTGTAGTTATGTAAGTCTGTTCATAGGTTGCTCAGAACTTGTTTTATGAATCTGAGTGCTCCAATGTTGGGTGCATATATATTCAGAATAATTAAGGGTTTTTGTTGAATAGAATGCTTTATCATTATGTAATGCTCTTCTTTGTCCGTTTTGATCATTGTTGGTTTAAAGTCTGTTTTGTCTTAAATAAGAATAACAACCTCTGCTCTTTTATGTTTTCCATTTGCTTGATAGATCTTTCCTCGTCTCTTTACTTTGAGCCAACAGGTGTCATTGCATGTGAGATGGGTCTTGTGAAGACGACATAGAGTTGGATCTTGTATCTTCATTCAGTTTGCCACAATGTGCTTTTTAAATGGGGGTATTTAGCCCATTGTAAATATTTATATGTGAGGATATGATCCTGTCATTTTGTTTTAGCTGGTTGTTATGTAGCCTTGATTGTATAGTTGCTTTATAGTGTCAGCGGGTTAGGTACTTAAGTGTGTTTCATGGTGACAGATATCGGTCTTTTATTTCCATGTTTAGTACTTCCTTAATAACCTCTTTTATGGCATGTCTAGTGGTAAGGGATTCCCATAACATGTGCTTGTCTGAAAAACATTTTATTTCTCCTTTACTTATGAAGCTTAGTTTGGCTGGATATGGAATTCTTGGTTGAAATTTCTCTTCTTTCACTGAATATAGGCCCCTAATCTCTTCTGTCTTGAAAAGTTTTTTTTGAAAGGTTCACGTTAGCCTGTTGGAGTTCTTTTATATGTGGCCTGCCCCTTATCCCTAGCTGCCTTTAAGATTTTCTTTTATGTTGACCTTGGAAGTCTGATGATTATGTGTCTTGAGGACAGTCATCTGGTATAGTATCGTGCAGGAATTCTTTGAATTTCCTGAGCTTGCATGTCAATCACTCTAGCAAAGTTGGGGAAATTTTCATGGGCAATATCTTCATATATGTTTTCCAAGTTGCTTGCTCTCTCCATCTTTTAGGAATACATAGAGTTGAAAGTGTGGCCTGTTTACATAATCCCATGTATCTTGGAGGTTTCGTTCATTTTTAAAAATTCTTTTTTGAAAATTTTGGCTGCTTGTGTGGATTTGAAGGAGTGATCTTTGAGCTCTGAGACTGTCTCTTCAGCTTGGTCTATTCTGTTACTAATGCTTCCAATTATATTATGAAATTCCTGTAGTGAAATTTTCATTTCCAGAAGTTCAGTATGGTTCTCTCTTAAGATGGCTGTATCATCTTTCAACTCTTGGATCATTTTGCTGTTTTCTTTGGATTGGGTTTCAACCTTCTCCCGTATCTCATTGAGCTTGCCTGCTATCCAGATTCTGAATTCTATAACTATAATTTCAGCCACTTCAATCTGGCTAAGAACCATTGCTGGGGAGCTAGTGCAGTCATTTGGAAGTAAGAAAACAGTATGGCTTTTGGAGTTGCCAGAATTCTTGTGATACTTCTTTCTCATCTGTGTGGGCTTGTGTTCCTTTGATCTCTGAAGTTGTACTTTGAATCGGGCTCTTTGCTTTTCAGCTCAGTACTCCTAGAACGCATGCTGTAACCATGGGAGGCTGGGGCCAGGCCCACAACTTTGTTGTCAGTCTCCTCAAAATGAAACACCTGCTGCACCGGAGGGGCTGATGTGTTCACAGTTCGATGGCAACAATGCTCTGACAGGTTTTCCAGCAAAAGTGCTCTGGTGGGGCAGCTGGTGGGCCATGGGATGGTGTGCTGCAGCAGGAGCACTGCAAGTGATTGTGTTCTGGCAGGGTGGTGAGGGATGTGGGCTGCAGGCAACTATGCACCAATGGGATGGTGGGGCTGTGGCCAAGTGTGTACCGACAGTGTGGCAGGGGGACCATGGGCAAGTGTATAGTGGTGGGGCAGCTGCAGGCATGCACACAACAGTGGAGTAGTGGCGGGTTCCCATGAGTGTTTGCAATGGTCGGTTGGTGGGGTTAGGCTGTGGGCAGGTGCACCTCAGTGGTGGTCTGTCTGCAAAAGTGCTCTGATGGGTGGGCATAGGCTGCCAGTGAGAGTTAAGGTGGTGGCTGTAGGCAAGCACTTTGGCATGGAAGCTGAGGCTGTTTTGCAAGCAGGTATGGAAAAGCAGGGACCCTGGGAGAGGCCAGTAGACAGGAGGGCATTCACATCAGACCGGCCCTATTCCATAGGCAAGAGAGCCCTGCTGTCTCCAGGTCTAGCAAATAACAAAGGCTAAAGCCACCTAGAGAAGTATGGTAAACCTCAGGGAATAGGCACCCATGGCTGTGCTCCACTGTAGCCATCCCCATGCCAAGCCCTCTAGGCTACATGTGGTCTGGAGTCGTGTCTCCACCGCTCTCTGGGCAGTTCTCCCTACAAACTCAAATGTCCATGGGGGTTTTGGGGGTTCCTTACACTTAGTATCCTGGAGGTCTATGGTAAGAATAGGTTGCTTCACAGCTATTTCACTCAGCCCTTCCCTAGAAAACACTTGCGGGCAGAAATGCGTCATGGTGCTTGACAACCCCGTGCAGGGTTTCCAGCTTCCTCCCCTTCAGCCCCAGGCTCTGTGTTTTCTCTCTTTCCATTCTCAACACCTTTCTCTCAGAATATCTGTTCAGAGGGTACCAGTATACTTGATGTTCTCTTCTCTCTGAAGTTCTTCCTGGCTGTGGCTAGTCAGCCATCTTGTCTCTTCCACTGTATGCATGTGTGTGCTTGTGTGTAATCTTCAGGAAGGCAAGAATGCTGTTTTATTTACAACTTTTTCCTAGAACACGTAACAGAACCTGGGATGTAGTAAGTATGCAATACATGTTTGTTGATCTCCTGACAGTTCCAGCAACTACATCTATTAGATATGGCAACTTATTGAATACACCTGGTCAGGAAATGTGGGGTGAGAAAAAACATGATGCATTCCATCCTGAGGATATGGCCCTTGCACTGGCATGTAGAACAGAAACAGGAAGGACACTGGTGGCTGGCCAGCTGAAATGTACCGTTTTCACACATCCCATATATTTTGAGTAATAAATGAACAACAACAAAATGGCACCTCAGTAGAACAAACATGAAGTACCTGTATGACCATTTGAATATTGTAATTTCTCAAGAGCTGTGTGATCAGTGTGCAGATTGTAGGCATTTGATAAATGTGTGTTAGTATTTGCATAAATCTTCTCCACCACCCCTCAAAATAGACAATCAGTTTTTTCTGGGCAGGAATTTTATCTATCATTTTTTCTGACTTAAATGCCACATCTAAACACTGCTAGTTGGACATCTGGTAAAAGTCTTACTGGTCGATGGTTGCAGATTTGGTAGAAATCCACATATAGACAAAAGAGATTTGGAAATATAAACTGCATTAGGTTTTTATCTAATATAAACAAACCAGGTAAAGAGGAATATTTTGACCAATGTTTGATCAAGCAAATACCACCATGAGCTTTGATTGTGTTACAGTCCAGTACTTGATGACCAGTCCCAAACTGGAGGCAACTGAAGAGAATGTTCATGGATCAGTGGCACACAGTAGTATCTACTTCCCAGTCCACTGCTGATGGAGGGCTGCCTTAACCTAGAGTACAGCAGAGAAAGCACAAGACCCTCAGACTTGCGGAGCTCAAAATAGGAAAGAATGGCATCGAATCAGTTCCTCCTTGACTCCTGTGAATTCAGATGTCATGGAGAAGCGAAGAGAAAGATGAAGCCCCCAAGCTGGAACATCGCCTCCATAGGGGGTATTGGCATGAAGCTTACGAGTTCCAGGCAGCAGAGTGCAAGCTTGACGCGTTCAGTCCCGAAGCCCTGATTGCTCTGCACAGAGTTTGACTCCTGTGTACCCATTTGCTAAGTTCACCTGTCTGATTTCATGCAACTTACTTTTTATCACAGCCATGATTTTTTAACCCATTGTTTCTTTTGAGATATCCATCTTTTCCTAAGCACAATTTTGTAAACTCCTAATCATATTTGTTCGTTTTAATTGAACAAATATGTTCTGTGCCTTGGGTCCAAGTGATGGCTCCTAATTGATTGCATGCTAGCTCAGCTCGTAGTTTCAGAGGATGGGGTTTCTCTGGTTCTGGTTGGGCATGTGGAAGGGGAGATAACTTTAAAGCTTGATTAAAGCAAGTTTAATGTCAGATTTCCTTCTGAAGAAACAACTATAATCCTGGAGGAACAATGGAGGCTCGCTTGAGTTAAGAAAGTTAGAACAGAAGTTTAAAAAAACAACCCTTGGTCCAATTTTCAAGAGGATTGTATAATGTCCAAAAAATGAAAAAAATCCCCCCTACTTGTAACCACAGGAAGCCAAGCATTTAAGTCAGAAAAAAGAAACCCCTCCAATCCCACCCTCAGAATGAACTGCACCATATTGTTTTCCTTTCGTGCTTGCTGATTTTAGATGTTCATTTTCTGTAAGTTAAAAAGCAAAAGAGACTTTAAAAAAATTCGTTAGCGGTTTCTGTCTAAATCTCATCATCCGATTATTTTCATAGTGAACATTTGAAATGGAAGAAGTAATTCTGCCAAGAACTTTCTCTCCCTGGATTCCAGGAGATGTTTCACAATAATTAGAAGCCCCAATGGGTCTTTTAAGAACCCTTAAAATGTTCCATATGCAGACTTCCATATGAAGTGGTACAATGTGCAGTTCTTCATTTTCCACAATGGGGCCTGACAGGTCTTAATGTATATTGTTACATTAAATGAGATGCACATTAGTTGATCAGACCACTGGGTAGCTGGCCCCAATTCACAGAGAAATACAAACCGACCTGGAAACCCCAGTATTTGCCCCCGACACCACTTCAAGCACACATAAATAGAGTACTGTTAGTCATTGAGCGGTACTCAAGTACTGATTTGCTTCTGGGACCTTGTCCTTGAGTATGGAGTGTGGGTCTCACTGATTTTACTGCAATTATAATGTGAATTAATACATCTCAGTCATGAAATATCTGGGCTAAGCCAGTACCAGCTAGTACCAGCTATCACACTCTTTTTTTTTTTTTTTTTTGAGTTGGAGTCTCACTCTGTTTCCTGGGCTGGAGTGCAGTGGCACTGCAACCTCCACCTGCCAGGTTCCAGCAATTCTTCTGGTTCAAATTCCCAAGTAGGTGGGACTACAATCGTGCGCCACCATGCCTGGCTAATTTTTTGTATTTTTAGTAGAGATGGAGTTTCACCATGCTGGGCAGGCTGGTCTCAAACTCCTGACCTCATGATCTGCCTGCCTCAGCCTCCCCAAGTACTGGGATTACAGGTGTGAGCCACTGCACCCAGCCTCACTCTTTTTTTTTTTTCTGGACTAGTACAGGACTTTCATTTGTTATTTAGGCAGAGGGAAATACAGTAGCTACAAAAACCCCAAGATGCAAGGTGTCCCCTATTTAAAATATATGGCTTCGCTAGATCTTAACATTCTTTTATCCATTACTGTTTTGGCACTCTGTGCAAAAGTAGTAGCAAACAATTATACAGAACCAGTATCTGATACTGTGTCAAGTCTGTTTATTTACCATGCCTTGCTAAGCAAAGAGCACTGATTATCAACCTTATTGTGACAGAGAAGTCCAACCGGTATGGTTTTGTTGATGGTAAAGTGCTATTTTATTTTTCTTAAAGGAAGTTGTGCATGGTTCATTAGATGGGTAATAAGCCTACAGTCTTTCATCTTCTGGTTGATGACATTTTAGGAGATTTTGATTTTAGATGCTGTTATGGTTTGGCTGTGTCCCCACCCAAGTCTCATTTTGAATTGTAACTCCCACAGTTCTCACATGTCGTGGTGGGAACTTGGTGTCAGGGGATTTGATTTTCATTTCACTGATGATTAGTGATGTTGAACATTTTTCATATACCTGTTGGACATTGTATGTCTTTTTTTGAGAAATGTCTGCACAGATCGTTTGCCCATTTTAAAATTTATTATTATTATAACAGATATTTTATGTCTGTTGACTCTGGTTTTTAAAAGTGGATTTTATGTGTTCTTTTTTCATTTTCTGAGTAATATGTTTTTATTGGATTTTATAAAAGTTTGATTAGAGATGAATTAGTAATTTAAGCAAAACAAAACAAACCAAAGCAAACTGGGCCCCTATCACAGGTAGTTTGAGGAATATTGTCCTACTTGAAATGCTACAGCAATCCTTGAAGTAGATGAAGACTTATCTTAATATTTGGGCTCACATTCCACATTTTAATCTTGGATCTCTAGCTTCCTTGACAGCTGAATGATTAAAACAGCATAGCATAAAGTGTCTTTATTGAAACACTAGTCCCTAAAAGTTGTTATGCAAAAACATTCAGGGCCCAGTATGCTCAGGAAACAGCACATACACTGTGCTCACTTCATATATTTGTAGTTCACATTAGCATACTGAAGATTCTGAGAGGTTTTGCAGTAAGCAAGTTTGTTTCAATTTAACAAAGAATTTCCCAAACTTATTTGGTCACAGAGCTCCTTGTGTGCTTCTGCTTCTCAGCACATACTAACTTCCTGCAAAGTTAGTGTTCCATGGAACATAAATTGGGAAATACTTCTCTCTATTTCTAACTAGAGACCTCAATAAGAGCTGACAAGAAAAAAAAAGTAAAGTGGCAACGGATAATGTTAAAGAAAAAAAATGGACAGTGCACACCCTTTTAAATCATAACCTGAGTAACATGCTGATGTCATTCAAACTACTATTCCAATATGAAGCTCTTGACCATGCCCTTTTCTCCTTTCTGCCTCCCACTGCCTTTTCTAAACACCCCGTCTTCTCAGTAAGCTCATTTTTCAGACACTTATAGGAAGACTGCTTCTTCCCTTGAGTTTTCACAATTGGTTCAGGAGTTATGTGAAATTTAGAGTTTTGCCAGTTTCTTGACTTTGTATATCTGGTCTCTTCTATATATTTCCAGATATTTAGTCACACCCCATTGATTTGGACTAACAAAGGGAAAAGTCAATCCAATTTGGTAAGAAGTCTGATTTATATGATAGTTTTAATGTAATGCAATGTTAGTTTTATTATTTTCAAAAGCCTGTGGTGCCAGAAACTATGGTTGTGGGCATCTACCAAGTTCTCATTTTATACACAAACATGAATTATTTGTAATCATTAAATTTTTAAAAAGGTTTACCATTAAGTTTAAATGTTCCTCTTTCTGCACCCCCCTCTTACAGTCTTTATAGAACCACTTTAATTTTCTTTAAACTATTTTTATTTATATATAAAGGCATACTTTATTTCATGCCCTGTCTCAAAAACGACTTTTTAAGTCAGTTGCCTTGAATGAAAGAAGATTGCTTTCATTTGGTGTCCATCCTCACCAGTGCAGGAAATAATATGAAACACTGAAGAAAGCAAAAAATCCAGAAACTCCATTATATTTCTTTATAAATAGTTCTTCTAAAAATGAGTCTTCATTTTTTGAGGCAAAACGTAAGTTGCCTCTCAGTGTCTTTCCCCATGATTATCACCCTATTTCTGTCCTAGTAATAATCAGTTTGAAATTATAATCCTATTGAATTGTTCATTTGTGTATTTTATTTAAATATTCTCCACACTAGCATGTAGGCTCATAGAAAGAGGTAGAATCCAATCTATATGGAAGAATACAGGGGAGAAGGCCCATTCAGAATTAGCGGGTACAAAATAGGGGCCTAAAACAGAGGAACAGGTGACCTTCAGACCAGCAGTCCTGTTGGTTCTCATACTCTCCACCACCTTCCCAGAGAGCAACTAGCTGCCTGGAAAACAAAACAGAAAATACAAAACCAAGAGTACACTTCTTCAACATGATACAACTTGTCTCTCGAGAAAGGATAAAGCTTCTAAAGGCCTTTGTCATCTGACACTTGGGAAACTTGTAGTCTAACAGCCAGGTTAGTGCTAATTGTAGACTTTACAGTAAAGCCTTCTGATTGACAGTCACTACACCAGACTGGATTCCCAATTAGCTTATCAAGAGGAAGCCATATAAGAGGAACGGTATTCCAACTACATATCAAAAGTCAACCATCTCCTTCATTGCTAACTATAGCAGGCAACTAACATCATACCAGAAATAGAGTAAAATAAATAGCAATAATGAATTTTAAAAAATTTTGAGGTCAAGATCAATTAACCCCACCAAAAATGGATAATTTAGGTAACGTAGTGAACTTTTGAAATGTCACAACTATTAGAAAGATTTAGGAATCTTGTTGCCTTTACAAAACAAGACTAGACTGTGATAACCAAAGGAAAAACTGAAATATTATGAAGGGCTTCTTGGAAATTAAAAATAGTCTGCCTAAGCTTAAAGTTCAACGGAAGGGCTAAAAGCAAAAATTGATAAAATTTCACAGAAGGGAATAAACATTAATAAGTATGATAAATTAAGAGATCCAGAATACTAATAAAATTGATAGTTAATACAGTTTTAGAGAACAAAAATGGCATGGGATTTAGATGAATGCATGATAGAAACCAATTTACCAGAGGTGTAGTAAGATGGGATTTTTCTTTTCTTTTCTTTTCTTTCTTTTTTTTTTTTTTTTTTTTTTTTTTGAGATGGAATCTCACTCCATTGTCCAGGCTAAAGTGCAATGGCGCGATCTTGGCTCACTGCAAGCTCTGCCTCCTGGGTTCACGCCATTCTCCTGCCTCAGCCTCCTGAGGAGCTGGGACTACAGGCGTCCGCCACCATGCCCAGCTAATTTTTTGTATTTTTAGTAGAGACAGGGTTTCACCATTTTAGCCAGGATGGTCTCCATCTCCTGACCTCGTGATCTGCCCGCCTCAGCCTCCCAAAGTGCTGGGATTACAGGCATGAGCCACCGAGCCGGGCCTAAGATGTGATTTTTCAATACAAAGAAAACAATTCAGAAGGCTCACAAGGTAACACAGACACATACACATGCACACACACAATTAAATTTATTTCATTCTGCTTTTCGTTTTTCACAACACAAACGACAGAGAAAATTCTTAGAAGGCAAAAGCACATTAACTTCAGAGAATGAAAATTAAACTAGCATCAGATTCTCATTACCAATAATGGTTGCTTGAAGGCAATCCAAGAACTCCTTATAAGTTCTAAGAATAAATTGGTTTAGATCTAGAGTTCTATATGCAAGTGAGTTATCAGAATATATGAGAACAACCAAAAAATAACTTTTATAGAGACTTTACCATACACTATTGTCAGGAAATTTCTAGATGACATCAGAAAATAAGATTAAATCAGTGAGCAACAAAAATAAAATGAGGTACAAGATACATTAGAATTAGCTGAAAGGTATAATGAAAATAAATCTCATGACAAACTACTAGCTCAGTACAGGAAGTTAGTGTGCTGCTGAAAAAAAATAATGTTTTCAAAACAAAGTTCTTTAAATTGATAGAATAAGCAAAAAGATTTTAATTATGTGGCAAAAGCATATACTTGTTTTCCTAGTAAGACTAAAAGAAAGGCAATTAGAAATGTTTTATAAAAATGTAAATAATGAACGTGGTAAAAATATAAAGCAAATAAATTGTGCCATATTTTAAAATAAATTTTGTGGGATGTAAGAAATATGTCATGATTTCATTTATGATTTCTGATTTCCTGTTTAGCTAAAATATATCCCCTACTTTGAAGTAATATCAATGTTCTTCTTATGATTTTAGTTTATAAATTGTATCTTGATGTCCTTTACATTTAGATTTCTAACTCATATGGAATTTATTTTTATGTGAAGCGTAATATGGATTTAACTTTATTTTTTCCCTGATGGATAGATAATATACCAGTGCTACTTATTAAACACATCATTCTTTCTTTACTTAATCGAAATGCCATTTTTATTATTTTATTTGAGATATTATAGGAAATGGTTTATACTATAGGCAAAGAAAATTGAAAGATAAAATATTTGCATTTTTCATTGAGAAGAAATAAGTATTTGATGCATTGAAACAATGCAGAGACAAAATAAAGCACATGTATTTATCATAAGTTCAGTCCAATAACCATAAAAATAAAAATAGAATATATTTTTATATATGGCTTTTTAAATTATGAGAAGACAATTTTAGTTATGTACAGGAATGCAGGAAAGAAGGAAAAAGGAGATAAAAGGAAATACAGAAATTTGGAAATATGAAATATTGTAGAAAAAATAATTACCAAGAAACAGCCTTTAAGACTGTATTGAAAATACATATTCACTACCTTACACATGCAATGTTTTGTAAAAAAAGATAATCAACTTAATTTTAAATATGGATTTTTTTTTTTATTTACTGATGGAAGATCTGTATTCCTAAACAATGCAAAAAATCTTTTGGAAAAAGAAAGCATCCATTCCTGATTAAAACCAAACAAACAAGCAAGCAAACAAACTCTCAGCAAGCAAACAATAGAATAAAACTTTTTCAGCCTAATAAAGGTCTCTGAGGAAAATCTACAACTACCATCTTAATGATGAAAAGCTCAATGCTCTTCTGCCAATATCAGGACCGAGGTAAAGATGCCTGTTTTCATTCTTGCTGTTCAACTGGAGGTTGTAACAAGTGCAATAAAGAAAAGAATGCGTCCGGATTAGGAATAAAGAAATAAAATTGTCTTTATTGGTAAACAACATGATCATCTTCATAGAAAATCCTACAGAATTTACAAAAAACATGCTAGCACTAATAAGTGAGTCTAGAAAGGCTGCAAGATACAAAATCAATATACAAATATCCATTGTATTTCTATGCAGCAACATGGAACAATCACTTGAAAATAAAATAATACCATTTACCATAGCATCAAAAATATAAAATATACAGAGATAAATCTTATAAAAGTATAAAAGTCATGTTCACTGAAAACTGCAAAAAATTGCTAATTGAAATTAGGACCTAAATGGTGAACTTACTGTATGATGGGTCGGAAGACACAAGTTATTAAAAATGTTGGTCTTCCTCAAACTGATCTGCAATTTTAAGGCAAACTTAGTCAAAATCTCAGCAGACATTTTTATAAGATTGACAAAATGATTCTGAAGTTCACATGCAAATTCAAAGGACCTAGAATAGTGAAACTTAAAAAAAACCTAATCAAAGTATTGATATTACTTTAAGATTTATTTAAAAGATACATTAAAAGTGCTCCAGTATTTTCATAAAGATAAACAAATAGATCAATTGGACAGAATATGGAGTCTAGAAATAGTATCACACTTATATTAGCAACTTATTTTTCACAAAAGTGCAAAGACAATTCAGAGTAGAAAGGACAGTCAGTTCTTTTCCCCTCTAACAAGCAGTACTGGATTAATTGGGTATTCGTATTTAACAAACAAAATGAATTCTAACTTATAGCTTACCCAACGTAGTACAACAATTAACTCTAAATGAATTCCAAGTTTCTATGTAAAACCTAAAACTATGAAACTTATAGATGAGAACAGATAAGTATTTATAACCAGATTAGGCAAATAATTATCTGACACAACACTAAAACACAGTCTATAAATAAAAGTGTATGGTATATTAAACTTTGTCAAGATTAAAACCTTCTAGTCTTTGAAAGATAGTGTTTAAAGAATGAAAAGATAGACCACAGACTGCAGAAGGTATTTGTCAATCATATATCTGATAAAAATTTGTTTCCAGAATATATGTTTAAATATGTGAAGTTCAAATATGTGAAATTTATTATATATCAATTATACTTCAATATGGCTATTAAAATATTAACTAATCATTAAGTGATAGATTAGAAAGAACATAGCAAGGTCAACTATTGTTTACCTATTTTAAGGACACAAGAAGGGTGGGTTTTTTTAAGTTTCAAAATTGAAATTGACACATAGTAATTTTACATATTTACAGGGAAGAGTGTGATGTTTCTATACATGTATACTACATTGTGTAATGATCAAATTAGGGTAATTTATATATCCATCGCCTCAAACACTTACCATTTCTTTGCGGTGAGAACATTCAAAATCCTTCCTATTTTTTTTTTACCATATACAACATTTTCTGACCATATACAATATATTATTGTTAACTATATTCACCCTACTGTGCAATAGAATGTCAGAATTTATCCCCCCTCTCAAGCTGTAACTTTGTACTTGTTTACTAGTCCCTCTCTATTTCCTGCTTCTTGCTTCCTTCTCCTCTCCGTAGCCTCTGGTAACCACTGTTCTACTCTTTACTTCCCTGAGATCATCTCTTTTAGATTCCACATATGAGTGAAAGCAGCATTTGTCTTTCTGTTCCTGGCTTATTTTCCTTAACATAATGTCCTCCATGTTCACCTATTTTTACAAGTGACAGGATTTCATTATTTTTATGACTAGATAGTATTCCATTATGTATATATACCACAATTAAACAAAAATTTATCTGTTGTTAGACAAAGGTTGATTCCATATCTCCACTGTTGTGAATATTGTGCAGATATCTCTTTGACACACTGATTTTATTTTTTATATATCCAGTAATAGGATTACTGAATCATACAGTAGTTCTATTTTTAATTTTTGAGGAACCTTCATACTGTTTTATATAATGGCGATACTAATTTACATTCCCATCAACAATGAATAAAAGTTTCCCTTTTTCTACATCCTTAACAGCAATTTTATATTTTTTTGTCTTTTTGATAATAGCCATTCTAACTAGAGTGAGATGATGTATCATAGGGGATTTGATTTTCATCTCCCTGATGATTAGTGATGTTGAACATTTTCATATACCTGTTGGACATTGTATGTCTTCTTTTGAGAAATGTCTGTACAGATCTTTTGTCCATTTTAAAATTTATTATTGTCATCATTATTATTTTGCTGTTGAGTTGTTTAGATTTCTTTTCTTTTTTAACTTTTAGTTTAAGTTCAAGGGTACATGTGCAGGTTTGTTACATAGCTAAACTTGTGTCATGGGGGTTTGTAGTACAGATTATTTCATCACCCAGGTATTACGCTTAGTACCCCTTAGTTATTTGTTCTGATCCTTTCCCTCCTCCTACCCTCCACCCTCTGATAGACCCCAGTGTGTGTTGTTCCACTCTATAAGTCCATATAGCTCCAACTTTTATGTATTCTGGATATCAATCCCTTTTCAGGTGCAGAGTTTGTGACTATTTTCTACCACTCTATAGGCTGTCTCGTCACTATTGTTGAAGTTGATGGAAGTCTGTTGATTTCTTTGCTGTGCAGAAGCTTTTCAGGTTGTTGTAATTCCATTGTCTATTTTTACTTTTGTTGCCTGTGCTTTTGAGGTCCTATCCAAAAAAAATTTTTGCCCAGACCAGTCATAAAGAGTTTCCCCTGTTTTCTTCTATTATTCTTACAGTTTGGGGCCATGCATTTAAATTTTTTAGTTCACTTTGAGTTGGTTTCTGTAAATGGTGAACAATGGAGGTCTACTTTAATTCTTTGCATATGGATATTCAGTTTTCACAGCAATACTTACTGAAGAGAGTGCCTTCTCCCCTTTCTTTTCAATATAGCATTGGAAGTTATAGCCAGAATATTTAGGCAAGATAAAGATATAAAGGTCACATAAGTTGGAAAGAAGAAAGTCAAATTTCCCTGTTAGTAGAAGATGTAGTTTTGTATGTAGAAAGCCCTACAGACTCCACTAAAAAGTGTAACTATCAACTATTAAATGAATTCAGTAAAGTTTCAGGAAAGAAAATCAACATATAATAACCAGTAACATTTCTGTATGTTAACAATCTAAAACAAAAATAGAAAGTAATTCTATTTACAATAGCTACAAAAATTTAAATACCTAGGAATAAGCTTAACCAAGAAGTTAAATTTATCTCCTGTAGAGAAAGAGCTGAAATTGTGGAAAAACAGACACAAGCTCTCATCATGTGAGTGGCTGACCTGCAACGAAAGGTGCATGCACAGCCTCCCCAGGTGTCTACTGTTAAAGTGAGAGCATTGATTGGAAGAGAATGGGACCCTGCAACTTGGAATGGGATTGTGTCATAGGACGCTGGTGATTCTGGGGACACTGAGTTTGTAAACTCTGAAGAACCTTTTTTGCCAGAAGGAACAGCTTCCCCATCCCCAGTAGTGGCAACATCCCCTCCCTGACCCATGCTGTCATCAGCCTTTCCACCTTTGTCTGAGGAAATAAGCCCTGTGCTGCCTGAGGCAACAGTGATGGCCTTCCTTGAGGCAGTTGCCAGGCAAAATAATGTTGATTCTTTTCAGGAACCACCTCCAACATCCCCGTTTGCTTCTAGACCTATAACTAGACGAAAGTCCCAGCAGGCCCCTAGAGGTGAGATTGAGAGTGTGACCCATGAGGAGCTGCACCACACTTGAAAAGAACTGCTTGAGTTCTCTAATTTATATCTGGAGAACAGACGTGGGCATGGATATTAAGGGTGTGGGATAATGGTGGAAAGAACATAGAATTGGATTAGGCTGAATTTATTGATTTGGGCCCACTAAGTAGGGACTCTACATTTAATGTTGCAACTCGGGAAGTTAAAAAGGTTCTAATAATTTATTTGCTTGGTTAGCTGAAATATGGATTAAAAGATGGCCCACTGTGAGTGAACTGGAAATGCCTGATTTCCCTTAGTTTAATGTAGAGGAAGGGATCCAAAGCCTTGGAGAATTTGGGATGGTGGAGTGGATTAGTCACTTTAGACCTACTCATCCCAGCTGGGAGGATCCAGAAGATATATCCTTGACCAATGCCTTGCAAAATAGATTTGTGAGGGTGGCACCTGCGTCTTTGAAGAGCCCTGTAATTGCTATTCTCTGTATGTCAGATCTAGCAGTGGGAACTGCAGTCCTTCAACTACAAAATTTAAATACAGTGGGAATAATTGGATCCCGAGGTGGCAGGGGTCAAGTGGTGGCACTCAACTGTCAAAGGCAAGGTGGGTTTAGCTACTGTAATGGACAGCATAGACAAAGCAGCAATCAGAATGTCTGACTCATGTAGAGCTCTGGCATTGACTAGTTAATCACAGTGTTTCTAGAAGTGAAATTGATAGGAAGCCTCCTGCATTCCTACTTAATTTATATAAAGAGAGAATTTCTTGGTCGAGTGCACAAAAAACTAATTTGAATTTTAAAAACAGAGAATCATGTCCCCTCAATCAATTTCCAGACTTGAGCTAGTTTACAGACCCAAAACCCCTTGAATGCAGGGGAGGCTGGGCCCCCTTGAGGAAGGACCCCACTACATTACCATCAGTTTATGCATTGAATCTTTCCCCCATCCTTCCCCAAGGAGACCTCCAGCCTTTTACCAGAGTAACTGTGCATTTGGGAAAGAGAAATGATCAGACATTTCAGGCACTACTGGACACTGGCTCTAAGCTGATGTTGATTCCAGGGGACCCAAAAAATTACTGTGGTCCTCCAGTTGAAGTATGGGCTTATGGAGGTCAGATAATTAATGGAGTTTTAGCTCAGATCTAATTTACAGTGGGTCCAGTGGGTCCCTGGACTCATCTGTGGTGGTTTCCCCAGTGCCAGAATGCATAATTGGCATAGACATACTTAGCAGGTGGCAGAACCCCCACATTGGCTGACTGTAGGGTGAGGGCTATTATGGTCGGAAAGGCCAAATGGAAGTCATTAGAGCTGCCTCTACCTATAAAAATAGTAAATCAAAACCAGTATCACATCCCTGGAGGGATTTGGAGATCAGTGCCACCATCAAGGACTTGAAAGATGCAGGGGTGATGATTCCCATCACATCCCCATTTAACTCTCCCATTTGGCCTGCGCAGAAGACAGATGATGAATCTTAGAGAATGACAGTGGATTATCATAAGCTTAACCAAGTGGTGACTGCAATTGCAGATGCTGTACCAGATGTGGCTTCATTGCTTGAGCAAATGGACACACCTCCTGGTACCTGGTATGCAGCCATTGACTTGGCAAGTGTCTTTTTCTCCATTCATGTTGATAAGGCTCACCAGAAGCAATTTGCTTTCAGCTGGCAAGGCCAGCAATATACGTTTACTGTCCTACCTCAGGGGTATATCAACTCCCTAGCTTTGTGTCATAATCTTGTTTGGAGAGACCGTGATCACTTTTCCCTTCTACAAGATATCACACTGTTCTATTACATTGATGACATTATGCTGATTGGATCCAATGAGCAAGAAGTAGCAAACACACTGGACTTATTGGTGAGACATTTGTGTGCCAGAGGATGGGAAATAAATCTGACTATAATTCAGGGAACTTATACCTCAGTAAAATTTATAGGGATCCAGTGGGGTGGGACCTGTTGAGATATTCCTTCTAAGGTGAAGGATAAGTTGCTGCATTTGGCCCCTCCTACAACCAAGAAAGAGGCACAGCACCTAGTGGGCCTATTTGGATTTTAGAGGCAACACATTCCTCATCTGGGCATGTTTCTTTGGCCCATTTATTGAGTGACCTAAAAGGCTGCCAGTTTTTAGTGGGGTCCAGAACAGGAGAAGGTTCTGCAACAGGTTCAGGCTGCTGTGCAAGCCGCTGACACTTGAGCCATATGACCCAGCAGATCCAATGGTGCTTGAGGTGTTAGTGGCGGATAGTGATGCTCTTTGGAGCCTTTGGCTGACCCCCATAGGTAAATCACAGTGGAGGCCTCTAGGATTTTGGAGCAAGGCCCTACTGTCTTCTGCAGATAAGTACTCTCCTTTTGACAGACAGCTCTTGGCCTGTTACTGGGCTTTGGTGGAAACTGAATGTTTGACTATGGGTCATCAAGTTACCAGTTGTCCTGAATTGCCTATCATGAACTGGGTGCTTTCTAACCCATCTAGCTATAAAGTGGGGCATGCACAGCAGCATTCCATCATCAAATGGAAGTGGTATATACATCATTGGGCTCAAGAAGGTCCTGAAGTCACAAGTAAGTTACATGAGGAAGTGGCTAAAATGCCCATAGTCTCCACTCCTGCCACCTTGCCTTCTCTTCCCCAGCCTGCACTGATGGCCTCATGGGGAGTTCCCTATGATCAGTTGACAGAGGAAGAAAAGACTAGGGCCTGGTTCACAGATGGTTCTGCACAATGTGCAGGCACCACCCAAAAGTGGACAGCTGCAGCACTGCAGCTGCTTTCTAGGACATCCCTGAAGGACAGTGGTGAAGGGAAATCTTCCCAGTGGGCAGAACATTGAGCAGTGCACCTGGTTGTGCACTTTGCATGCAAGGAGAAATGGCCAGATGTGCGATTATACACTGATTCATGGGCTGTAGCCAATGGTTTGGCTGGATGGTCAGGGACTTGGAAAAAGCATGATTGAAAAATTGGGAACAAAGAAATTTGGGGAAGAAGTATGTGGATGGACCTCTATGAGTGGTCAAAACCTGTGAACACATTTTTATCCCATGTGAGTGCTTACCACCAGGTGACCTCAGCAGAGGAGGATTTTAATAATCAAGTGGATAGGATGACCCGTTCTGTGGACACCACTCAGCCTCCTTCCCCAGCCACCCCTGTCATCACCCAATGGTCCCATGAACAAAGTGGCCATGGTGGCAGGGATGGAGGTTATGCATGGGCTCAGCAACGTGGACTTCCACTCACCAGAGCTGACCTGGCTGTGGCCACTGCTGAGTGCCCACTTTGCCAGCAGCTAAGATCAATGCTGAGCCCTCGATATGACACCATTCTTTGGGGTAATCAGCCAGCTACCTAGTGGCAGGTTGATTCTATTCGACTTCTTCCATCATAGAAAGGGAAGAAGTGTGTCTTCACTGGAATAAGCAATTACTTAGGATATGGGTTTGCCTACCCTGCACACAATGCTTCTGCCAAGACTACCATCCATGGACTCTCAGAATGCCTTATCCACCATCATGGTATTCCACACAGCATTGCCTCTGACCAGCACACTCACTTTACGCTAAAGAAATGCAACAGTGGGCTCATGCTCATGGAATTCACTGGTCTTACCATGTTGCCCATCATCATAAAGCAGCTGAATTCATAGAACAGTGGAATGGCCTTTTGAAGTCACAAGAGCAATGCAAACTACATGATAATACTTTGCAGGGCTGGGGCAAAATTCCCCAGAAGGCTGTATATGCTCTGAATCAGCACCAAATATATGGTACTGTTTCTCCTATAGCCAGGATTCATGGGTTCAGGAATCAAGGGATAGAAGTGGAAGTGTCACCACTCACCATCACCCATAATGATCCACTAGCAAAATTTTTGCTTCCTGCTCGTGCAACATTGCGTTTTACTGGCTTTAGAGGTCTTAGTTCCAGAGGGAGGAATGCTGCCACCAGGAGACACAACAACAATTCAATTAAACTGGAAGTTAAGATTGCCATCTGGACACTTTGGTCTCCTCCTACCTTTAAGTCAACAGGCTAAGAAGGGAGTTACAGTGTTGGCTGGGGCGGTTGACCCAGACTATCAAGATGAAATCAGCCTAATACTCCATAGCAGAGATAAGGAAGAGTATGCATGGAATACAGGGGATACATTAGGGCATCTGTTAGTATTACCATACCCTTTGATTAAGGTCAATGTGGAATTACAACTGCCCACTCCAGGCAGCACTACAAATGGTCCAGACCCCTCAGGAATGAAGTTATGGGTCACTCTGCCAGGAAAAAAGCCATGACCTGCTGAGGTGCTTGCTGAAGGCAAAGGGAATACAGAATGGGTAGTAGAGGAAGGTAGTCATCAATACTAGCTACAACCAGGTGACCAGCTGCAGAAATGAGGAGTGTAACTGTCATGAATATTTCCTCCTTTTTTGTTAAAAATATATTTGTGCCTATATACACTTGTACTAAGAAAATATCTACATTTTATTTTCTTTTACTTTATTATGTGATATAAGATTTATTGACTTCATATCAGCATTTAAGTATTGTTAACTTTATGTAATAGTATTTGGGTTGGGAATTGGTGTGTTTCTGGTTGTAAGAAGTAGAGTTGTATTGTATTAGGCATAATTATGTCCTTATTATTGTTTTATTTGAAGATTTTTTTTTATTATACTTTAAGTTCTAGGGTACATGTGCATAACGTGCAGGTTTGTTACATATGTATACCTGTGCCATGTTGGTGTGCTGCACCCATCAACTCGTCAGCACCCATCAATTCATCATTTATATCAGGTATAACTCCCCAATGCAATCCCTCCTCCCTCCCCCCTCCCCATGATAGGCCCCAGTGTGTGATGTTCCCCTTCCCAAGTCCAAGTGAACTCATTGTTCAGTTCCCACCTATGAGTGAGAACATGTGGTGTTTGGTGTTCTCTTCTTGTGATAGTTTGCTAAGAATGATGGTTTCCAGCTGCATCCATGTCCCTACAAAGGACGCAAACTCATCCTTTTTTATGGCTGCATAGTATTCCATGGTGTATATGTGCCACATTTTCTTAATCCAGTCTGTCACTGATGGACATTTGGGTTGATTCCAAGTCTTTGCTATTGTGAATAGTGCCGCAATAAACATACGTGTGCATGTGTCTTTGTAGTAGAATAATTTATAATCCTTTGGGTATATACCCAGTAGTGGGATGGCTGGGTCATATGGTACATCTAGTTCTAGATCCTTGAGGAATTGCCATACTGTTTTCCATAATGGTTGAACTAGTTTACAATCCCACCAACAGTGTAAAAGTGTTCCTATTTCTCCACATCCTCTCCAACACCTGTTGTTTCCTGATTTTTTAATGATTGCCATTCTAACTGGTGGGAGATGGTATCTCATTGTGGTTTTGATTTGCATTTCTCTGATGGCGAGTGATGATGAGCACTTCTTTTGAGAAATGTCTGTTCATATCCTTTCCCCACTTTTTGATGGGGTTGTTTGTTTTTTTCTTGTATATTTGTTTGAGTTCTTTGTTCATTCTGGAAATTAGCCCTTTGTCAGATGAGTAGATTGCAAAAATTTTCTCCCATTCTGTAGGTTGCCTGTTCACTCTGATGGTAGTTTCTTTTGCTGTGCAGAAGCTCTTTAGTTTAATTAGATCCCATTTGTCAATTTTGGCTTTTGCTGCCGTTGCTTTTGGTGTTTTAGACATGAAGTCCTTCCCCATGCCTATGTCCTGAATGATACTACCTAGATTTTCTTCTAGGGTTTTTATGGTAATAGGTCTAACATTTAAGTCTCTAATCCATCTTGAATTAATCTTCGTATAAGGAGTAAGGGAAGGATCCAGTTTCAGCTTTCTACTTATGGCTAGCCAATTTTCCTAGCACCATTTATTAAATAGGGAATCCTTTCCCCATTTCTTGTTTCTCTCAGGTTTGTCAAAGATCAGATGGCTGTAGATGTGTGGTATTATTTCTGAGGACTCTGTTCTGTTCCATTGGTCTACCTCTCTGTTTTGGTACCAGTACCATGCTGTTTTGGTTACTGTAGCCTTGTAGTATAGTTTGAAGTCAGGTAGCGTGACGCCTCCAGCTTTGTCCTTTTGACTTAGGATTGTCTTGACAATGCGGGCTCTTTTTTGGTTCCATATGAACTTTAAAGCAGTTTTTTCCAATTCTGTGAAGAAACTCATTGGTAGCTTGATGGGGATGGCACTGAATCTATAAATAACCTTGGGCAGTATGGCCATTTTCACAATATTGATTCTTCCTATCCATGAGCATGGTATGTTCTTCCATTTGTTTGTGTCCTCTTTGATTTCACTGAGCAGTGGTTTGTAGTTCTCCTTGAAGAGGTCCTTTACATCCCTTGTAAGTTGGATTCCTAGGTATTTTATTCTCTTTGAAGCAATTGTGAATGGAAGTTCATTCCTGATTTGGCTCTCTGCTTGTCTGTTACTGGTGTATAAGAATGCTTGTGATTTTTGCACATTAATTTTGTATCCTGAGACTTTGCTGAAGTTGCTTATCAGCTTAAGAAGGTTTTGGGCTGAGACGATGGGGTTTTCTAAGTATACAATCATGTCATCTGCAAACAGGGACAATTTGACTTTTTCTTTTCCTAACTGAATACCCTTGATTTCTTTCTCTTGCCTGATTGCCCTAGCCAGAACTTCCAACACTATGTTGAATAGGAGTGGTGAGAGAGGGCATCCCTGTCTTGTGCCACTTTTCAAAGGGAATTTTTCCAGTTTTTGCCCATTCAGTATGATATTAGCTGTGGGTTTGTCATAAATAGCTCTTATTATTTTGAGGTACGTTCCATCAATACCAAATTTATTGAGCGTTTTTAGCATGAAGGGCTGTTGAATTTTGTCAAAAGCCTTTTCTGCATCTATTGAGATAATCATGTGGTTCTTGTCTTTGGTTCTGTTGATATGCTGGATTACATTTATTGATTTGCGAATGTTGAACCAGCCTTGCATCCCAGGGATGAAGCCCACTTGATCATGGTGGATAAGCTTTTTGATGTGCTGCTGAATCCGGTTTGCCAGTATTTTATTGAGGATTTTTGCATCGATATTCATCAGGGAGATTGGTCTAAAATTCTCTTTTTTTGTTGTGTCTCTGCCAGGCTTTGGTATCAGGATGATGTTGGCCTCATAAAATGAGTTAGGGAGGATTCCCTCTTTTTCTATTGATTGGAATAGTTTCAGAAGGAATGGTACCAGCTCCTCCTTGTACCTCTGGTAGAATTTAGCTGTGAATCCATCTGGTCCTGGGCTTTTTTTGGTGGGTAGGCTATTAATTGTTCCCTCAATTTCAGAGCCTGCTATTGGTCTATTCAGGGATTCAACTTCTTCCTGGTTTAGTCTTGGGAGAGTGTAAGTGTCCAGGAAATTATCCATTTCTTCTAGATTTTCTAGTTGATTTGCGTAGAGGTGTTTATAGTATTCTCTGATGGTAGTTTGTATTTCTGTGGGGTCGGTGGTGATATCCCCTTTATCATTTTTAATTGTGTCTATTTGATTCCTCCCTCTTTTCTTCTTTATTAGTCTTGCTAGCGGTCTGTCAATTTTGTTGATCTTTTCAAAAAACCAACTCCTGGATTCATTGATTTTTTGGAGGGTTTTTTGTGTCTCTATCTCCTTCAGTTCTGCTCTGATCTTAGTTATTTCTTGCCTTCTGCTAGCTTTTGAATGTGTTTGCTCTTGCCTCTCTACTTCTTTTAATTGTGATGTTAGAGTGTCAATTTTAGATCTTTCCAGCTTTCTCTTGTGGGCATTTAGTGCTATAAATTTCCCACTACACACTGCTTTAAATGTGTCCCAGAGATTCTGGTATGTTGTATCTTTGTTCTCATTGGTTTCAAAGAACATCTTTATTTCTGCTTTCATTTCGTTATGTACCCAGTAGTCATTCAGGAGCAGGTTGTTCAGTTTCCATGTAGTTGAGCGGTTTTGATTGAGTTTCTTAGTCCTGAGTTCTAGTTTGATTGCACTGTGGTCTGAGAGACAGTTTGTTATAATTTCTGTTCTTTTACATTTGCTGAGGAGTGCTTTACTTCCAATTATGTGGTCAATTTTGGAATAAGTGCGATGTGGTGCTGAGAAGAATGTATATTCTGTTGACTTGGGGTGGAGAGTTCTATAGATGTCTATTAGGTCCGCTTGGTGCAGAGATGAGTTCAATTCCTGGATATCCTTGTTAACTTTCTGTCTCGTTGATCTGTCTAATGTTGACAGTGGAGTGTTGAAGTCTCCCATTATTATTGTATGGGAGTCTAAGTCTCTTTGTTAGTCTCTAAGGACTTGCTTTATGAATCTGGGTGCTCCTGTATTGGGTGCATATATATTTAGGATAGTTAGCTCTTCCTGTTGAATTGATCCCTTTACCATTATGTAATGGCCTTCTTTGTCTCTTTTGATCTTTGATGGTTTAAAGTCTATTTTATCAGAGACTAGGATTGCAACCCCTGCTTTTTTTTGTTCTCCATTTGCTTGGTAGATCTTCCTCCATCCCTTTATTTTGAGCCTATGTATGTCTCTGCATGTGAGATGGGTCTCCTGAAGACAGCAGACTGATGGGTCTTGACTCTTTATCCAGTTTGCCAGTCTGTGTCTTTTAATTGGAGCATTTAGTCCATTTACATTTAAGGTTAATATTGTTATGTGTGAACTTGATCCTGCCATTATGATATTAACTGGTTATTTTGCTCATTATTTGATGCAGTTTCTTCCTAGGCTCGATGGTCTTTACATTTTGGCATGTTTTTGCAATGGCTGGTACCGGTTGTTCCTTTCCATGTTTAGGGCTTCCTTCAGGGTCTCTTGTAAGGCAGGCCTGGTGGTGACAAAATCTCTAAGCATTTGCTTATCTGTAAAGGATTTTATTTCTCCTTCACTTATGAAACTTAGTTTGGCTGGATATGAAATTCTGGGTTTAAAATTCTTTTCTTTAAGAACGTTGAATATTGGCCCCCACTCTCTTCTGGCTTGTAGAGTTTCTGCCGAGAGATCTGCTGTCAGTCTGATGGGCTTCCCTTTGTGGGTAACCCGACCTTTCTCTCTGGCTGCCCTTAAGATTTTTTCCTTCATTTCAACTTTGGTGAATCTGGCAATTATGTGTCTTGGAGTTGCTCTTCTCGAGGAGTATCTTTGTGGCGTTCTCTGTATTTCCTGAATTTGAATGTTGGCCTGCCCTACTAGGTTGGGGAAGTTCTCCTGGATGATATCCTGCAGAGTGTTTTCCAGTTTGGTTCCATTTTCCCCCTCACTTTTAGGCACCCCAATTAGACGTAGATTTGGTCTTTTTACATAATCCCATACTTCTTGCAGGCTTTGTTCATTTCTTTTTCTTCTTTTTTCTTTTGGTTTCTCTTCTCGCTTCATTTCATTCATTTGATCCTCAATCGCTGATACTCTTTCTTCCAGTTGATCGAGTCGGTTACTGAAGCTTGTGGATTTGTCACGTATTTCTTGTGTCGTGGTTTTCATCTCTGTCATTTCGTTTATGACCTTCTCTGCATTAATTATTCTGGCTGTCAATTCTTCCACTCTTTTTTCAAGATTTTTAGTTTCTTTGCGCTGGGTACGTAATTCCTCCTTTAGCTCTGAGAGGTTTGATAGACTGAAGCCTCCTTCTCTCATCTCGTCAAAGTCATTCTCTGACCAACTTTGATCCATTGCTGGTGATGGGCTGTGCTCCTTTGCAGGGGGAGATGCGCTCTTATTTTTTGAATTTCCAGCTTTTTTGCCCTGCTTTTTCCCCATCTTTGTGGTTTTATCTGTCTCTGGTCTTTGATGATGGTGACGTACTGATGGGGTTTTGGTATAGGTGTCCTTCCTGTTTGATAGTTTTCCTTCTGACAGTCAGGACCCTCAGGTATAGGTCTGTTGGAGATTGCTTGAGGTCCACTCCAGACCCTGTTTGTCTGGGTATCAGCAGCAGAGGTTGCAGAAGATAGAATATTGCTGACCAGCGAGTACACCTGTCTGATTCTTGCTTTGAAAGCTTCCTCTCAGGGGTGTACTCCACCCTGTGAGGTGTGGGGTGTCAGACTGCCCCTAGTGGGGGATGTCTGCCATTTAGGCTACTCAGGGGTCAGGGACCCACTTGAGCAGGCAGCCTGCCCCTTCTCAGATCTCAACCTCCGTGTTGGGAAATCCACTGCTCTCTTCAAAGCTGTCAGACAGAGTCGTTCGGGTCTGCACAGGCCTCTGCTGCTTCCCCTGTTATTTTTTAGCTGTACCCTGTCCCCAGAGGCGGAGTCTACAGAGACAGGCAGGTTTCCTTGAGCTGCTGTGAGCTCCACCCAGTTCGAGCTTCCCAGCGGCTTTGTTTACCTACTTAAGCCTCAGCGATGGCGGGCACCCCTCCCCCAGCCTCGCTGCTGCCTTGCGGTTAGATTGCTGCAGACTGCTGTGTTAGCAAGGAAGGAGGCTCTGTGGGCGTGGGACCCTCCCGGCCAGGTATGGGATATATTCTCCTGGTGTGCCGGTGTGCTTACAGCGCAGTATTGGGGTGGGAGTTACCCGATTTTCCAGGTGTTGTGTGTCTCAGTTCCCCTGGCTAGGAAAAGGGACTCCCTTCCCCCTTGCGCTTCCCAGGTGAGGCGATGCCTCACCCTGCTTCAGCTCTCGCTGGTCAGGCTGCAGCAGCTGACCAGCACCGATTGTCCGGCACTCCCTAGTGAGATGACCCCAGTACCTCAGTTGAAAATGCAGAAATCACCGGTGTTCTGTGTCGCTCGCGCTGGGAGATGGAGACTGGAGCTGTTCCTATTCGGCCATCTTGCTCCGCCCCCTCTCTTATTTGAAGATTATGTATGATCTCAGGAAATGTGTATGTCTTCTTGTTGACAAGGGGTGGACTTGTGATGGTTAATACTGAGTGTCAACGTGATTGGATTGAAGGATGCAAATGACTGATTCTGGGTGTGTCTGTGCCAGTGTTGCCAAAGGAGATTAACATTTGAGTCAGTGGGCTAGGGAAGGCAGACCTACCATTAATCTGGTGGGCACAATCTAATCAGCTGCCAGTGAGTATAAAGTAAGCAGAAAAGCAGCCTAATCTTTCTCCTGTGCTTAATGCTTCCGGTTCTCATATATTGGACTCCAAGTTCTTCATTTTTGAGATTCAGACTGACCCTCCTTACTCCTCAAGCTTTTAGACAGCCTATTGTGGGACCTTATTATCATGTAAGTTAATACTTAATAAACTCTCATGATGAGAGTTTATTAAGGAGATATATATATATATATATATATATAGATAGATAGATATCCTATTAGTTCTGTCCCTCTAGGGAACCTTGACTAATACACCATATAAGTGGAAAGATAATGCTTTCATTCTCTCCAAATTAACAAGTAAAGTCAATGCAATTCTAATCAACATAGAGACCAATGTTAGTGTTTTAAAGGAAATTATTCTTCATTTGGATGGTTTTTAAACGTAAAATTTCTATAGAAGAATAAAAATCAATAAATAGCTGAGTTAATCTGTATATAAAATGAGTTAAGCAGGGGAAATTACACTGTTAGATATTAAAACATACTACAAATAAGTAATGAGAAAAATGTTAGTACAGATATAAGAACAGACAAATAGACCAATAGAACAGAACTCAGAATTCATAGATAAATGAAAATTCGAACTTAATATATAATGAACATATTAAAATCAAAAGGAATAAGGAGGCTGTACAAAATGATGTTGGGAAAAAGCCTTACTTTATGAAGAAAAATACATCTTGTTCCTTACTCTCTAATGTATGCAAAAATTAGTTAAAACTTTTCTGTGAAAAATAAGAAAGTTAATGGAAGAGAATATATGTACAATACTTTTGGACCTTGGGTAGTGGTATTTAGCAAAACCCAATAGCACATACAATAGGAAAAATATGGGTTTGATTACAGCAAATGTACATATTTCTGTTTAATGAAGAACATTGTGGTCAGAATTTTCATCCACATTGGGAGAAAATATTTACAATGAATATAAGTGCAGGAGATGATAATCTAGGATATATAAGGAAATCATTTAAATCAATCAGAAAAAGAGTATCCTACAGAAAAGTGAGCCATGGATATAAATATGTATATGAACAGATGTTGAATAACATTGTTTATTAAAGAAATGCAAATTAAAACTAGAAAAAGTATCACTGTCACACATCAGATTGGCAAAATTTAGAAAGCTTGATAATGCCAAGTTTTAGCAGCAGTAGAGGCTTCATAGTGCCAAGTTTTAGCAGCAGTAGATAATTTTTATGTATTGTTTGTACACGTGTAACTGTTGCTGCTTTTCTGAAAGCAACCTGTCAGTTGTTAGTTACCTTAACTCAACTTATACCCTATGACTCAGCAATTCTGTTGCTAGGCATGTATCTCAGTGAAATTCTCACAGATGTCCATAGAGAATATGTACCAGGATGTGCATTGAAACATTGTTTAGTTGTACACAGTAGAAAACAATATCCATTCATTGGGGAAAGAGATGGGCAAAAACTAGTGGGGGCACACTATGGAATACTATGCAGCAGTTAGAATAAGAGAAAAAAACCTAGATGCATGCACATGCATAAAGATGCATAACTCAGTGCTGATACATGTTAAAACAGAATGAGTGAAATATCATACCATAATTAAGATGGCATGTATCAAAAAGACAGAAAATGACAAATGGTAGAGAGGGCACCAGGAGGGGGAACCCTCCTACAGTGCGGGTAGGAATGTAAATTAGTACAGCCACTGTGGAAAATGGTATGGAGTTTCTTCATGAAAATTAAAAATAGAACTGCCGTATGATCCAGCAATCCCACTGCTGGGTATATATCCAAAAGAAAGGAAATCAATATGTTGAAAAGATGTTTGCAGCACTCCCATGTTCATTGCAGCACTATTTACAGTAGCCAAGATATGGAATCAATGAATGAATGGATAAAAAATGTGGTACGTGTCTGTGTGTGTGTGTGTGTGTGTGTGTTGTGTGTCTATGTGTGTATATACACAATGCAATATTATTCTGCCACAAAAATAATGACACCCTATCATTTGCAGCAACATGGATAAAACTGGAGGTCATTATGTTAAGTGAAATAAGGCAGTAACAGAAAGATAAATATTGCCTATTCTCACTCGTATGTGGGAGCTAAAAAATTGATCTCATGGAGTTAGTGAATAGATGGTCACCAGAGGCTGGAAAAAGTTGTGGTGGGTAGGGGATAAAGAAGTGTTGGGTAATGGATACAAAAATTCAGTTAGACTGAGGAATAAGATATAATGTCCATTAGCACAGTTGGGCTACTATAGTTAACAATAATTTTTTGTATGTTTCAAAATAGCTAGAAGAGTAGATTAGGAATGTTCCCAACACAAATATATAATAAATGCTTGAGGCGGTGGATATCCTAATTACCTTGATTTGATCATTATGCATCATATGCATGTATCAAAATGTGGCATGTACCTCATAAACATGTGTAACTGTTATACATTTATAAAAATTAAAAAGAAAAAATACAGAATGACAGCTGTAACTTGAAACTATTTTGTTAACTAAAATGACATACATCCAAAACAAAACTAAGTTTACATTAATGTATCTCTCTCTGTCTCTATCTATATTATAGATATAGATATATATCTTACAGAACGTAACATATAGAATATAAGTGAAATTATTTGGGAGGTAAAAGGGAATGAATGCACATTTTAAATAAGAGAATTACCATATATGAACTGATCGTAGAGTAAATAAACTGAGGCGCATAATTGGCTCAACTCTCTGCATCTGAAGGTCAAAATAACAACATATTATGACAAACAAAAAAAGAAACTATTATGGCTGCTACCAAGTACTAGACACTACAATTTTCACCACTGCTACTTCTAGACTCGATTGAAGAATCAGTGCCAGAAACTTGACCTTCCAGCCACCACTTGCAGCCACTGCCAAAGACAGAGTTCCCTCACCCCTCGCCCTCACATTACTAGCTCCTGGGTTAAGATATGACATGAGTGTGACTGATTGGTGAATCCCACATCACAATGCTGTGCCCTAAATACAAGGAAGACTGGGAAAGAGAGTATCTAACATTTTCACTCCTCGACATCAAATTAGGATTGGTCATTGCACTTCACAACAAGACTGATAATGTGGGGAAGAGTAGCCTAGACATACTAAGGTATTCAGAAACTGGGTGGCCAAAGTTAATGACAAATATTTGCTTTTACCAATTTGTAGATTACTTGATTTATTTTGTTGGACATGCTTCCAGGATTAATTTCTACATAGTGTGAATCCATGAACATACTACGATATATATCAGTGTTGATTGATCTTTATTGTTTCCCTCTTCAAACATGATGTGCCTATTAAATGTGAAGATTAAAGTATTTCTAAATTTTAGAAAAACTTGCTTGAAGTATGTTTTAATATATTTTATTCTTGTTCCGTGTGCTGTATATTTTTCTTCAGGGACACCAATTATGCATGTATTATCACCCCTTTGTGTGTTTTCCACACCTATCATCCTCCCATTAATCCTTCAAAATCTTAAAAAAAAAATTGTTCAGGTTTTTTGAGCCTGCCATCATTTTTGCTATTTCTTTTTAGCAGTCTGTCTACTCTTTTCTGCTTCCTTTTGATATTTTGTTTACCTCTTACATATTTTCCCTTACCTCTGACAGTTTGGTGTTCTAATCTTTTATTCATTGTTTCTCTCTAGCTCCACATTGGACTTTTCTCCCATAAAGGCCCTATTTCCTCTAAATTCTCAAATTTTGTTGAAAATGTACAGCAAAATTTTCTGTTTCTTTATAGTGTACTTTTTATGGTGTGGTTCTTCATCTATCTCTTTTTTTTTTTCTTTTTGAGACAGAGTCTTGCTCTGTCACCCAGGCCGGAGTGCAATGGCATGATCTCAGTTTACTGCAATCTTCACCTTTCTGAGTAGCTGGGATTACAGGCACCTACCACCACACACAGCTAATTTTTCTATTTTTAGTAGAGACAGGGTTTCACCTTGTTGGTCAGGCTGGTTTCGAACTCCTGACCTCAGCTGATCCACCCACCTTGGCCTCCCAAAATGCTGGGATTACAGGCGTGAGCCATAGGACCCAGCCTTTCATCCATCTTTTTATTGTCCAGTTAAATTTCTCATTTTCTTTATAATTAAAAATGTATGCTTCATAGATTTGACAAGTTTAATTATTTTTTGTTACTATATATGGTAGTAGTAGTAGTAGTAATATTTTATTGTTTTTTAAATTATCTTTGAACAGAGGGAATTCTTTCTGAACAAGATGTTTATGAATTAATTTTGTAGAGAAGGGACGAGTGGGTGGAAATGATGAACGGAAGGTCTTCTGAGTACCAGGCGGGGAGTTTGAGAGTCTGTTTACCAACACTAACTCATTGAGTTGGTCCTGTGGGCAAAAACAAAATCCAGGAGAAAATAAAACATCTTTTGCTTACAGTAAAACTACATGATGCTACAGGAGTCAGATGCGTGTGTGTGTGTGTGTGTGTGTGTGTGAGAGAGAGAGAGAGAGAGAGAGAGACTGAGACAGAGAGAGACACGCACACAGAGAGAGGTAATTTGAAGTTTCAGGGCTGTTTGATTGCCTTTCTTTCTTTAGCATCTTGCCCACAACAGGCCTCTCTTCTTCAAAGATGGTGCTCCTTTGCTATCCAACCGTAGTTTGCTTAGTATGCCATAGAGTCTAACTTGATTCCAAGAGGCTTGTACAATGAGTCTACGCATACTTCCTGTATCTTTCCAACGAAATAATCAATGTGCACATCTGGCTCTGGCCCAAGGTCTTTAAAGCTAGGTGTCTTTTTTGGCATCCTCTCTTACTGTCATTACCATTTTATTTCTCCTAGCAGCCCTTATTTATACATTGTGGTTTGGAGTTATAGGTGTTCCATAGACTCATCAAAATAGCATACCCCTTTCTGTTTTATGTTCTCCTTGTTTGCTTCAGTTCATTTTATAGAGGAAAAAGAAAAAAAGTTATGTTAACTTTTTCCATCTAAAAACTGGAAGAGCAGTGGCTTATGCTTGTAATCCTAGGACTTTGGGAGGCTGAGGCAGATGCTCTTGAGCCCAGGAGTTCAGGACTAGCCTGGACAACATGGTGAAACCCTATCTCTACAAAATAATAACAATAATAATACAAAAATTAGCTAGGCGTGGTGGCATATGCCTGTAGTCCCAGCTAATTGGGAGGCTGAGGTGGGAGGATTGTTTGAGCCCGGAAGGTTGAGGCTGCAGTAAGCCATGATCATGCTACTACACTCCAGCCTGGGTGAGAGAGCATGATCTAAAAAAAGTAAAAAATAGATAAAATAAAAAATAATAAAAACTGGAAGAAGCCTCCTAAGTAATAATGCTTTGACCATGAGGAGCTGAGTACTATCATGTGTGGTGGCCCATTTTCTAAGAGTGATGCCAACTTCAAGGCCTTTACTCGAGGTCATGTCCTCCAACTCCTAAAAAATATTAGATGGAGATGAACATTATAGTGAGGAGCTCTTCAAACTGTGTCTCTCACTCAAGGCAATTCTTATCCTTTATTCAGAAACCACATTTATAAGTTGTGTACAAATTATCAAGCTATAGTCATTTGAAAATGTTACTCTACTTGTGTGTCCCTTGAAGATGATCAGATCAGCCAAGTCACAAGGTAAACGAGCAACACTCTGATAGTCTGGCCTTCTTTGTTTGTTTCTTTAGGCATATTTATTGTTTTGTTGTAATCTTTGTTGGTTATTTAGAGCAGATATGATCACGATACCCCAAGTATTCTGGAACACGTGAGTCTCTCCCATGGACATTTGTTCCATTTCATTGCATTGACTAGGGACTAACTAGGGGACAGGGTTGAAGGTTGTGATTATATAAACTCAGATCCTTCGATCATGTACATTCCATTTGAAGACAGCAATTAGACACATAACTAAAACACGAAGAAAGTACCTAATCACTGACTAGTAAATTTATGTGGTTTAAATAAGAAAATTGCCTGGTAGGTAGAAAACTGCTAATATTAGCTGTTTTATTGATATTATTTTCTATCATCATTGTCATCATCATCATCACCATCATCATCATCAGTGCAAGGAGGTAATGACATAATTATATGAATTGACAGAGGTGGATGAATTTGATTTGATGCTAGATTGATTCCATGGATATTGACAATGACCACAAATATGGTCCTTGGATAAAGGATAGGTCCTTGGATAAAGGAAAATCATTAGTGGACACACAGGGAGAACTGAAAGAGGAGAAGCAGGGATGTTTATTGTGCTGCTCTGTCAGGGTGCATTGTGGCAAAAAAAAAAAAAGTAAAAGTAAAAAGAAAACCAAACCTGTTTCAGTATTGGGGCCCATGCATTGACCTTTTGGTTCTGGTTTATTCTCTCTATTTAGCTAACTTCAACTTGGTGTGTTTTCTTTAGCATTGCGTTTGGCATCAGCCTGGTCCCAGTATAACAATTTTGAGAGGATGAGAGACATGGATGGAAATAACCCCTCTAAAGTTACTATGACCTTCTCCCATAATGTATTGTAATGTGGTGGTAATGATAGGTACACTAGCTTCTGTACTTGAAGTTAAAAGAAAATTCAGTTCTGTTTTCTTTTCACCATCCACAAACTGTTATTTGTAATAACAGAGGGAAGAGTTTTCTATAGCTAGCCTGTCAGTGGTTCCAAACTGGAAATAACATCCAACCACTAACTGCTGTTTAATTTTTTTTCTTTTTACTTTATTTCATGCATAACTATGTTTGCACAGCAGGGCGGCAAACATCTCAGGAAATGTCACTTGGAATAGCAAATAAGCTAGCAGTGCCATTGTCTCTGCCTAAGGTCTTACCTTTGGTGTGTGTAGTTCTTATTTACTTTGGTGGGTTAATAGTCCCAGTTCACCAGAAAGACTTAATTTAAATAAAATGAAACCTGCGGGAAGATAAAAGGTAGCAAACGGCACTACTTGCCAAAATGTCAATTTCATACTTGTGGTACTTTATTTCTGTAGAATGGAAAGCACTTCTAAGAGAAACCCCATCACCAAGAGCATTGTTGGCTGCTGAATGACTGAGGGCAGGAGGGAGGCCTGGTGAGAATTCAGCACAGGGCGGGGCCAGCAGAAGCCTAGATGCTCAGTGTATAATCTTTATATGTAACTAAACCCCAGACAGACTTTTTGTGTTTCTGAGGGATGCTCCTGTTTTCTCTCAGGGATTTCTATTTTGGGCGGTTGGCACAAAGAGACGTCAGCGGATGCTGGCAGAAACTATGTTTCTCTCCAGCTGCTCCAATGGAAATCATCATGTTACAGTGAGTCATATTTTTTCCTTTGCCAGTAGGGTTTTATACACCATCATCCCTACTCTAAGACATGCCTAGTGACCAGGAGCAGGAGGAATTCTTGGACCTCTGTGAGTTCATGGCCCTCTCCTTAAAGGAAGGGCCCAAACTCAAAGAAAAAGCTAGAGATTAAGACAGAATCATACTACTTCCCTCCATGAAGTTGACAGTTCTCTTGTGTCGGAGCAGGATAGGGGCACAGATAATGGTATACTTTATAATGGGTTCTTTTCTGGCACCTTCTTTCATATTATTTGCCCTTTTCCTCTCCAGCTAATTCCTTGTACCAGAGAGAAAAGCAAAGCATTTACATTTATGATTACTGATATAGTTCCAGGTCAGCATTTTAACTACTTTGCGTTTCAGTTTACACATCTGTAATACGTGAATAGTAACCACTTCCTCAGGATTGTTGAGAAGATGAAATTAGATAATTGAGTTTAGTGCACGTAAAATGTTCCCAGCAAAGTTCTGCTGGAGCTAAGCCTTTTTAGAGCCAAGATTTTCAACCTAAGATTTACCTCCAGAAGTATTTTGCTGGGAAAATTTTAAATGCACCAAACTCAACTGCTGTATTCATAATAGTGATTTTTTTTTTTTTTTTTGTATAATGTCTTTCTTCAGATACAACGGAGTATCTAACAAAAATTCAACTCAGGTATATTACTTTACCCATCTTTCTTTATGCAAGCATGTAATTTCTTCCTATGATTTACTAGGCATAGGCATAATGACATTTCAGAATTATGCTGCAGTTACCATGATGGCGACAAGGCTGGATGATGTAGCACTTAATCAGCCATACTTCTGCCCTTTTAAATAGCTCACAGTCTGATAATATAATTTAATAAAACTATATGTAATTCAAAATAAACTAGCTGGAGCAGGGTGGAGGGGAGTGGTGAAGTAGGATCCAATAGGGTTTTTGAAGGAGCTAGTCTTTTGGATGGGCCTTGAATTACTTGGGGGCAATACATGTAAATATGTAGATATAGGAAGAAGCATGGAGATTTTGGGGAGTAGGTAAGTGGCTGGATACACAGGGCATTTATTCTTTAGGTCTCTATTAAATTTTAGTGAGCATTCTCAATGAATGAGATCCATGAATTGAGACTCAATCAGAATTTTGAAATACAAGGAAACAGTGAAAATGCCAAATCTCTAGTAGTCATTCTGAGTTACTTTACCAATCACTAGTGTTTGACTCAGAGCAGAGGACACAGGTTAGCTTATGTCGCAGATAAGGAGGTTTTGCTAACCTTATGCAACTTTATTAGATGTGATTTAAGTGGGTAGACTTGGAGATCCACAGTACACATTTTAAACCATTTCATTGATGTTCAGAAGGTGATTTAGACAGGTTTGAAAGAGTTATCAAAAGAAATCAGATCAATCCTGCCTATCCTAGAAGTACTTAGAAACCCGAGGAAAGGAGCTAAGATGACAGTTCTTTTCTGAAAAATGCAGAGAGGGGCTATGCATTCTTTGGTGATGTGCTCCAGAAAAATGTTAACAAAAGGATGATTTTTACTCTTAAACCATCAACTGACTTTGGCCTGAAAAGCACCAGATGGCTTGCATTACTTGTAATGTGCTTTGGTGTGTCTCTGATGATAAATATGAAGGATCCTTTAAGATATACAGAAATATTAAGCAACTAAACATGCTTTTTCCCCTCCCTTTGAAAGTTTAAGGAGTTGAAAGAAACATAAAGGCCTTTTAAACATAGGAAAAGTTATGTATGGTGAGATCAATTTTGCTCCCACTACAATAAGCCAATGACGACCTCTTCTTCGGGGAAAGAATAATTAAGTTTGAGCTCCAAAGGTTAGAACTCTAGCCTGGCACAAGAAAACAAAACCGAAATCACCTTTCACAATTCATCCTCAGTTCTCGGTTGGTGCCTCAATGGTCTCTCACAGTTTTGTTTGTTTTGTTTTGCTTTCCACCAAAAATCATAATGTAGCAAGACAGGTTTTTGTTTGTTTGTTTTGTTTTTTGTTTTTTTTCCTGCTGTAAGCCAAGCATATTCTTATCACCAACTCTTCCCTTACTTATTCTGGGTGCAAAACCTTTCATAGCCACTCTAGTTAATATTGATGTCTATTCCCTCTGACCTCCTAATTCCAGGTCTCCTGCTACCCAGCCACCCTATTTATGAGCTGAAACCCAATGCACACAGCTTCTGGGGTGGGTGGTCTTTAAGTACAATCTGATCTCATAACCAATGATGTATGTGCCCTGTAAATACCTTATTTAACTGATGCTGTCTTCCCTTAACATGAAGCAGAGAGCCTGGTAAAAAGTGAGAGCCCTGCAATATTTTCTGTTTGGTCCCTATGGCCAATGGGCTACGCTTAGAAATCACCGCTGTTTTCAACTGAAGCAGATAGCATATGACAAAGAGTTTCCCAGCATACTCTCCAAACTTGACCTGCCTCATAATTGTAATGTTGGTACAAAAAATTTAAAGAATCCCTTTATTTGTTGACTGAACAAGTATTTTATCCCAGGCTCTGTCCTCGGCTTTGGGGATAAACTAATAGGACAATACAAGTGATAGGCATAACCAAAATTTCAAACAGTAACTATAAAAAAGTGATATAAAAGAAAATAAGTGATCCACATTACTCTTAACCTTTGTCTTCAGATTCCTGGGCCCGAGAACACTCTACTTTTAGAAGAGCAGCAAAAGATTGACTTAGAAAAAAAAAATAGGTAGAGCAGAGACAAATTATTTTAGGTGAATTCTGTGGTCTGTGAAATGGGTGGTAAACAGAAAATCGGGTCTTCCCTTCAGGAGCAAAGACCACATAGACTAGAGCAGAGGAAATTTATCTGAGCATCCAAAAGTACTCCTCAAAATGAGGATGGTCCTCAAAGGCAGAGTGTAATCAATCTACTTCTGAAGTAGATCAGTATGTCTGGCAAAGTAAAATAAGATGTAAGTCTTTGTCTTATCCTTTCTTCTCCGAAGTTTCCATCTTCCAGGGAGCCTCGGGAGCTGGAATCATTTAGTAGAACAATCTCAGAATTCAGGGCCACACTGAACTGGGTTTTGACCCGCCTGCAAATCCCTCTTCTACTACCTAGTAGTTACGCAGCTTGGGAAGGTTATTTATTATCTCTGAGACTCATTTTTCTCATTTATTTTTAAATAGCAGGTACTAATATTTAACTTGCAGAATGATTGATCTCTGTTTCTTCCAAGAAACTAGAATACTAGAACTTATGTCTGTAATGGAATTCCAGGAACCAGATGTACCCTAGAAAGAGGGAGGGGCTAATCCATTTTTGCAGAATGCAGAGTGAAGAGAAGGCGTGAGGGTATAACCAGGTAACCAGGGGAAGTACCATGCCCTAGGAGGCAAACAGAGCACAAGCACTAAATACAAAGTCAGAAATCAAGGAAAGGTAAACCAGAGATTATGGGTTTGGGAAAAGGGACTTGGAAGCCTTGCAGATGCAACAAAGAGAAAGTTCTGTACCTTCTGTTTCAAGCAATCATGAACATTGATGGTTGAGAAGGTGAAGTACAAAGGACAGTACATGATATGACACTCAAAACTACTTCCTTACCTACAGAGTTGCTGGTGCAGCCACTAACATTACAGACAATGTAAACATCTCTAGAATTTAAAATACTTTTACACACATAATCTCTTGTGAAGTGTGGCCTTGGATGGTGACCCAGATATCACTAAGGTTCAATTTCCCTCCATCTATAGTATGGAGTATAAAGTTCAGAAATTCAACTTGATTTTCCCAAGCTTCCACAATTAATATGATAAAAAAAACTTCATAGTTGAATAGAGTATCTTGTGTAAGTAGAATATTCTTCACACAATCAATCGTTTTGCAAAGCTGAATAGCAGAATATCAGAAGGAGCTATAAATAAAATAAAGATTTTTGAGCCACTCCAAAATTGCTGAAATCTGTGAGGTCAAAAATAGGAACCTATATTTAAATGATCACCTCCAGTAATTTTGAGTTGGCTGCCTTGGAGTGGAGGAGAATCGTCTGGCTACAACTGTTTTACTCCACACATGTATCTGCACAGTGAGACCATGTTGTAGAGACTAATTACTCACCCAGTTAGAGCTAAGCTGGGGCTGTAAAAGCTTTGAGTTTCCTCTTTAAAAGGCTATAAAAGTGACCTTGTTTTCACTCCTGTTTTCCCTGACATCTTTTTTTTTTTTTACAGTTATTATCCAATATTTACTTTTAATAATTAAGAATATATTTTAAAAAGAATTAAATAGTGTACAATCAATCTAGCCAATGATTTGATATAGAACCTGGGAACCTGATAAATAAGTACAATCTGATATTTTAATTTCTCACTTAAAACATCATGTAAATAGCAAAAATCTTCTAAATTCTATTTCCAGCATAAAAGGCTAAATGGCAAAATAGTTTCATAACAGATCTTTCATTAAATATACAAGTAACTCAAAGAATTTAGGTAGTACAATTTCTTACTAACTACAACAACAGATAGTGAAACTTCTCACTTGAATTCTGGAGATTAACTGTGTGACCCAGGATGAGGGGCTTATCTTCTCTGAGCTTCTGTTTTCTCACCTGTTAAATGGAAAACATTGTATCTGCCTCCCAGTATCCTAGGTAAGATTAAAATGGATTGTATTATAAATGTGCCTATGACTAAATTGGGAACATAACAGGTATTTGACAAAATTTAGCTGTGTTTGATCCACCTTTTAAAAATACTTGCAATAAAATCATTTCTTAGTGACTCTTTTAGTTACTGTATTTGTCTCATCCATAAATGAAGGTGGTGTTCAGAAAAAAAAAAAATTATCACTACAATCTCTTACAAAGCTAATATTCTGTATATTTACTATTCTAGAAAATTTTTCATGTGATCTCTTACCAAAATTACTTTCGAGAAGCTGTATTTTGTCATTGAAAAGTCAATGGGAATTCCTAGGTAATCAATAACATTATCTTAAGAGATTATTAGATATATAGGATTTGCTTGCATCCAGTGAATTCCAATATTAATAGGAAAACATTAAACCAAACTATGGTAAAAGTCATTCTTTGATAGAAAAGGAACTTCAGTATCTTGTATGGCCTTTTGTTTGATCTTAGAGGGCAGGAATTACTGTGCTATTGTCATATTGACACACCAGTTAATGAAAATCTTCAGAAAAAAATAGGAGAACTAGAGCTGTGTATTTATTCAATATTAGGTGGATTCTGGATTTGTTATCCTAACAGTTTACTTTTACCGCAGTACCTATCACGGTGTGTGATACAAAGTAGACAGTTAACAAAAATGTATCAATGGAATTAATAAGTGCATTTTATTAAATTCCATTAATTGGTGTGATAGAACAGAACAAACATGAACTTGAAGTACTCCCACTTTAATTCTTTCATTCTTTCTTTCATTTTCTTTCTTAATTTCTTTTCATATTTCTCTCCCATTTCTTTCTCCTCCTTTTCCCCCACCAGCTGTCCAATACTGATCTGGTCTCTGCTATGATAGTGGGAATCACCAAAAGTGACCTCCAAAGGCCATGGAATGCCAACAAGCAGAAGAGGACTAGGAAAGTAACAGGGCCTCAGAATCGTATTTTCATCATTATCAATAGAACATGACAGATTCTGAGCCAGTCTCTGATTTGGGCATTCAGTAAAAGGAAATTCTGCAGGAAGAGTTATCTGCATGAAAACTCTCCTACAGGGAGTTAAATCAGCAAGCAAACATGGTTGATAAATATTCCCATCCCGTTGTTTGTACAAGAATGTAAACCACACCTAAAAGCACATTCCTTATTTTGTAGGGAAATATATGACGATGCACACTTCATCCCACTGTGCCAAGACTTATGCTTAAATTTAATTTCAGTCTTCTTGTTTTCTCCCTGTGCTGCAGTATGATTTCACAGTACATCCTCCCATCTGTTGAAACAGAGAAACGCTTGCATTTTGGGCTGAGATGACTAATATTCATGAGGAATGAATCCAAATCCAAACTAAATGCACATTTTTGCATTTGTCCAAACGTAGCTATGAATTATCTCAGGCTATCAATAGAAGAAGAAGAAAGTTGCTATCTGTAAATCCCTATTTGTTTTCCCAAATTGCAACCTTGGCAATGGGTGTGACAGAAATATGTTCAGTATTCATGGTAGCCTAACCTGCCAAGAGAGATAAAGCCACTTTGAAGTCCAGGGACGAGAAACTACACAGATTTTTACCCCAAACGGGCCTCAAGCCCTTCTCAGAGAGAAGTGGGCTAAAACAGCCTGCCTGTTTCCCAGCCTTCAGAATCAAGGAGATGGAGCCTGCTGGCTCCAGGAGGTAGCAGATTTGAACTTAGTAAAGAAAATGCACTTTAAATCACTCTGGCCAATAATGATGATGGTCATAATATCAATAAAATAATAACAGTAAAAGTTAATGTAGGAATAATAGCTATTATTAATGCTTACATTCATTAGGTGATTGGTGGATTCCAGCACTGTGCTGAGTCCTTAGACACGATTCCATTTCCTGACAACATCCCTGAGATGAAGACCGCAAAGCTCAGGTGGTTGAGCAATGAGGCTCACACAGCAAGGAGCAGGGCTAAGGTTCTGACCTCAACTCTGCTTCCCTCTGAAGCCTCTGCCATTAACCTTTCTATATTACCTGTGCTGCCTCTCTGCGTTGTTACCTTTCTGTGATGAACCCCACCTTGGACCTCCTTTGGGGACAGCTCCTCCTAAAACACTGTCCACAGCAGCTTACCTCACCAACAAACAGCCAACACATACAATTAATGTCTTCTGGAGGCCAGGTAGAAAGAATGCCTTGAGAGAGATATGATTCTGTTGCAAAATAAACTGCACGTGTGAAATCCTTTAGCTTTAGCAAAATGTGCTCACACGCCTTCCCTCATAGGAGTTTCTGTCATTACAGATGGGACTTGGGGGACAGCAGGTTTTCAGTATGATGTCACAGGAGCTGACTCTGGCATTTCTTCTCGTCTTAAAGTCTCAAAGAAATTATTTTTTTCCCCAAAGCAAAAATTAGTTTACTCAGCCAGATTTTCTGAGCACCCACTTTGCACTAGTCTTACGCTAGACACCACACATATCTTTCCATTAATTCTTACAAATATATTAATTTTTTTGTTTTCTATTATTTTGCCTGATGAGAAAAATTAGATAAGATGCATTAGGTACATGCCTGTAATCCCAGCACTTTGGGAGGCCAAGTCGAGCAGACCATCTGAGGTCAGGAGTTTGAGACTAGCCTAGCCAACGTGGTGAAACCCCGTCTCTACTAAAAAAAATACAAAAATTGGCCAGGCATGGTGGTGTGCACCTGTGATTCCAGCTCCTCAGGAAGCTGAGGCAGGACAATTGCTTGAACCCGGGAAGTAGAGGTTGCAATGAGCCGAGATTGTGCCACTGTACTCCGCTCTGGGCAACAAGAGTGAAAATCTGTCAAAAAAATAAATGAATAAATACATTAAGTAACTTGCCCAAGCTTTTAAGTCCTATTAAAGCAGCGCTTCACAACCAGAGGATATTACCATTCCCCTTCTCCCAGAAAAACTTGACAATGTTTGGAGACATTTATGTTGTCACATATGGAGGGGCAGGGGACAGGGTTCACTATTGGCATCTAGTGAGTAGAGGCCAAGGATGCTGTTAAACATCCTACAGTACACAGAGTAGCCCCCCAAAGGAAAAAAAATATCCAGTATAAAATATCAATAGCACTGAATTTGAGATACCCTGGATTAAACTGAGTGATTTGAGACCAGATTCTGCTACCTGGCCCCTTTGGCTGATGACATAGATTCTCTTAGATGGACAGACAGACTCAGCTTTGAATCAGAGCCTCTGGCTGCTCTGCCATGGCTGTGTCTGCTGCTCAATGTCCTGCCACATGCAACAGCCTGGGAGCTGGGGTCCTCCCTGCTTAGCCAGCTGGGTGTTCAGAATGTCCATGACTTAGAGCCCTGATGCTGCTGCAACTCATAAATTTCCCTATATTCCCACATTTTATAAAAGGTGCATCAGGAAACATTAATGACCCAGGACCTTTGGGGTTCTAAATAATATTCAGAGAACCCCCTTGCTGAATGAAATTTTGGCTTGAGGAATGGCCACAAAGTTAGCTTCTTTTGACTGGTTCATGAGTCAAGGAATAAGGAAAAGGGATTACTCATTTCTTTTCTGGAATAGAGGCCAATTTCTTTAGGGCAAAAGACTAAGGAAGTCAGAGAAGCTTCTCTGAATGGAAAGAAAGGTGGAAAGCTGGCCTGTATTTATGGACCATCAGGACACCGGGCAATTTTAAATCAAGAGGTACGATTCAGTTATTTTAAATCAATAGATGTTTGCTGGAGCAAAACTTAAACTGATAGTGTAAAGACCTGGGATTTGGACCTTTGCTGAGACTTAATCCATTTTCTTATTCACTGAAAAATTATACTGTTAAAGCACTATTGCATGCATGTCAGACTCTGAATAAGATTTGGGCTATATACAAGTTACAATTTTGTGGGAGGGAAATGAGAGAGAAAGTAATATTAAAATAAGACAGAAAGATACCTAGTTATGGCAAAGTGGAGTGGGAGCCAGTAGGGGAGGGGGCAAGGAAAGACATTTCAACAGAGAGAATGGCATGTGGAAAGGCCTCAAGGCAGGAGGCAGCACAGGAAGTTTGAGAATTGAAAGAAGTCCAGTGTAATTGGAACACAGAAAGCAAAGAGAAGAGATGTGAGAGTGAGCTGAAGAGAAGGGGGCAGTGGGGAGGGCAGGCAGGTTCTATTGAGAGTCTAGATACCCACTGAGATCAGTACAGCACCACCCAAGGACACTAGATTCCATCTGAACTTCAGAAAGCAGTGAAAAATACAGAGAGACTGATTAGGACGTTGCTGCAATAGGGTCAGAGAGGGGCAGATGGTCTTTTGACTAGTTCTGTAGCAGGGAATATGCAGACAAGTGGATGGATTTTGTACATACTTTGGTGGAGGGAGGGCAAGGAGTCAGTGATGGATCAGCTGTGACAAGTCAGGGAGATGGGGTGAAAGGATGCTTGCCAATCTAAGCGACTGAGTGGGTACCATTTCCCAAGACTCTGCAATTCTCATCTTCCTCATCTGTAAAGTCAGAAGAAAATTCTTATCCTTTCTCCCTTACAGGGTTATTTGAAGGACCATGTGATATACCAAATATATGAGGGTTTTCTGGACTATAACTGATGATAAATATTTGATCTACGAGGTGACTGTTTATAAATCATTATTGCAGCATATTCATCTCCATGGCTTTGTTATCAGTCTCCGTGTTCTGTGAAACACCAGTGCTACCTCAATGATATCACTTTGGTGCCTTACAGCTTCCGGATTTCACAGTTACAGGGAGTTTACAGAGAATATAAAATGGCAAGGGGGAAAAGTTGTGGCTTCTTGTTTCTCTAGTGTAAACTTGGCTTTTAAGTCTTGAAATCTACTCTGATTGCCATGAGAAACCCTGAACCAGCCCGGTTTCATTGCTGACATGCTTGGGGAATTGGGAATAGACAATGGAAACTGTTTCTCTTGCATTGTTTTACCAAGTTGCCAAAGAATGGCTGCGCCTCACTGATCTCAGCCTGGTAATTATCCAAATGGCTCTGGGTCACCAAAACCACAGGAAAGAGCCTACTGGCTTGCTGCTGCTCCAGGGTTCCAGGGCTCCAAAGATATGGCCTTTTATATCCTTTTGCAGCCTCAGAGACTGTGACAATGATTGAATGAGCCCAGCCCAAGTTATAAGGAAAATGTTTTAGGACCAATATCAGGAGACCTAGGCTCAGCCCCAGCTCTGCCACTTATCAGTTATGTCACCTTAGGGAATTCACCTTGAGAAGTACCAGTTTCCTTGAGCATTATTTGAGGACCAAGTTAATTGATCCATTTTAGAGTTGTGAGAAGAAGATAAGATAACTAATGCAGTTTGTAAATTGCAAGATGAGAAAATTCAATAGTTGGATAAATAAGATGAGTGATATCAGTAATAGTTCCATGGAAAAGAAAGACACAGATTGATCGATCAATGATAGATATGTGTGTATACACTCACAGATATGTTTCTCACTTGGGTGAGGGGATAATATTTGTTTGGAAAATTATATTAAACTAGAAAATTAGTGACTCATTTGTCCATCAGTATACATTTTAAAACTATAATCTCCATCTGTCAAAGTACAACTCACATAACCTGACTGTATCTTAGAATGCTCCAGAACCAGAGGTTACTCATCTTGGAGATTTCCAATCCTGTGTACTTTTTAGGAGGGGTCACTGAGGGCAGCCACCTTCTGGATGAAACCTGACTTGTTCCTGGTAATCCAGTCAGGCAGTGGTGGTTTGGAGCTGAGGCCCAGAGACCTCTGAGTCTTCGTTCTGAACTCTTTTTACTCAACCACATGCCCTCTCAGGAGTCTTTCTATTTCCTGCCAAACAGCACAACCCTCCTTGGGAAGGAGAGTCAGGGGCCCAGACTGCTGCTGGTGATGTTGGGGGCAGTAGGCTAAAGGCAGGAGGGAGTATTTCACATTTATTGCATTCATTGCTCAGGCCAGGCAACATTACAGATTCAATTCATGTAATTGGAATTCTTTTTTCCTTTAAAAATAATGACCTCAGCATTTAGGGTCATTACTTTGTACTATTCATAGTTACTCAGTTTTATTTTGCTTCAATTGTGAAATCAAGCAAACCAGCTCTATCACTTTTCAACAGAACAAGGAAGCCAGTGAGTATTAAAAGGAGAACTGTGGATTATTCCATTTGATAAGAGAAAGTCCTTTCTGGGACACCAGCTAGTCACCCCAATTCTGTTTTCTCTTTGGTGGATGAAAACAGATGTCAGGGAAAAAAGATGAACATAGTGGCATTATCTGTCAAAACATCTTGAAGAATTTTTCAAACATTTTGGGTTTGCTAAAATTCAGACTGCATAGCGCCAAGCAGTTTTGCTTAATTTCTAAACCCCTGAGTATTTAAAGGGAAATTTAATCGGTGTTTTTCTGAATCATTTCATTTAATTCATCAGTGTGCTGTTTCATAAGAGCCATTTGGTGCCAAAAAGGTTCATCTGTGCCAATTTAGGAATTTTATTCTGGAAGACTTAAAGGTCTAAGAGCAGAAAACACAGCAGGGACCTGGGTGTTCTAGACTCTCACAAATCGAGAAGTAGAAAAGGCTGCATATCTTATGGTTTTAACTCCCTGAACTCTCTAGATGGGAAAGGTCTTGCTCAAGTTAATGCCAACAACCAACAAGAAAAGTGGACTCTCAGTTCCTAAATCTGCCAAGGCATTGCTCTCTTTGTGTTCAGAACAACTTAAAGGCCTGTGATGGAGAAAAGAGAATTTACACATTTAGCAGCGACTTGCTTGTTAGTATGAATGTGTTTTTTTTAATATAAATATAATACACAGCAACTAATATTTCTAAAATATTCTGCTGTAATTAATCAGCATAACTGTGCTGCATTGCTGTGGAAAAGCTTTTGCTTCCTCAGAGGTAGAGCCCATGTTTCACAGGAGAGAGCGGGATCCTAAAGATGAAAGTTTACTGATGCTATCCCTCCCCACCTGCTCTCCTCCCATGAACTCGGTGGAAACCTCCACAGTCAGCTTGTTTCTGTGCATTAAAGGCCACAGTTCAATAGTTCAACACACACACACACACACACACACAATTTGTAATGCTACCTGTATATTATAAGGACATGTAGAACTGAATATTGGGAATAGGCTAATTCTGTGAGTCTGACAGCTTTGAGTTGATTGTACAGCGAAGATACTGGGATTTAGTGAGGTTAAGTAACTCATCCAAGGTCACCCAGCTAATAAGTGGCAGAACTGGATTTGAGCAGGGACATGTAAAAAAGTACCAGTTATTTCCATTTACCATTCTGCTTTCTGCAAATAGCTTTGGTACTTGGTTCTAAGTAAAGAGAAGTAATGCAGTCACGTGAATAATGTTCAAACCTGATTAAATTGAGCTTAGGTATAGTTTTCAGGTGAAGAACTTTTAGGCTCCTTTAATATACAGATAGAATATGTCCTTCATTTTTAGGCAGAATTTCTACCATAATGCAAGTGTGAATCATGAAATTCCAGAATACTAGATGATTAAGTGTCTCATAGGACACATTAAGAGGCCTGATTAGTACTGAATTCTGGTGAATTCGGTTCTGCTTGCAAACATCGGCTCATGGACTATACTCACAGCTCAATTCTCAATCCCAATAAAAGTTGCATGCTTATTTTGTTCACTTGTTCATTCCCACATTTATTCATAGATTCAGTCACTTATACTTTCATGTATCCATTCACTTAGTCCTCATTCATTAATTCACCCGTTTGAAACAGCCAAGAGCAATTTCCCAGTGTGAATAACACTGAACTATGCTAGCTCTTCAGAAACAACCAATATTCGTAAAGTATGACTTTGTCTTCAAAGGGATAAGTTCTTTATACATTAAGTATTAAATGCCTGCAATGTTCTAGTACTTGGTGAGATCCTAAGGATCCAGCAATGAACAAAGGCAACTGTGGCCACCATCTTCATGAAAAGAATTCCATTGGAAAGGCAAGTCTGTTGCCCACAAATGTGTAAACAATGGCAGCAACAAAGAGACCAAGGCTTTGACATGAATGAATGTCTGTGATGGTGAGGGCCTGGAGAGGACTTCACTAAGCAGATGAAAACAAAGTTGGACTTCAAAAAGCTGCAATTCTAGAATGACACTGATATCTCAGGGAATGAGTTGCCCCACTGCCACTTCTCTGATGGTGACCACAAAGGCTGGAAAGAGCTCCTTTGTGCGGAGGAGGAAAGTGGCTGTATGCTCCCCCGTAGCAGAGAGGTAAAAGCAAGGTTCTGGGGTAAACTGCCTGAATCCCAACAGTATCATCTGGACCTAGTCACTTCATCACTCTGTACCTAAGTATTCTCACCTTTCAAATGGAGCTAAAAGTGATACCCACCTTGCAAGATGGCTGTAAGGATCAAATGATTTGAAAAATGCAAATATTCATCTTCAGCAGTAAAGCTTTTATTACATTTAAGTGATTGTTTTTCATATTATTCTCGTTATAACTCTTCTTTGGAACTTGCTTTTTCTATAGGAAATGTACGTGAAGCCCCTGCAGGCCTTCCCTAACCGGTGGATGGTTATGTTGTAGAATATTATTATAATTCAGTTAGAAGTCATATGTAGAGGATTTTCCATAGAAACAGCATGCAAACGATGTCCAGGCTTCTGTGACAACCCATGAGATCCTATAAAACTCCACAATCCTGAAACAGAAAATAGTTCTAGAATTAGAAGCAGGGCCAGTAGCTGGCCACTTTCAAGGGTGGTGCCATGGGAGGACCTGAGGTCATGAACAGGGTGAAGCAGTGGTTTCTGTGGTTGGCAGCAGCCCTGTCACGGGCGTGGGAGCTGTGCAGCCAGAACTACACCCACGTCAGTGAGCTGCAAACTTTCTCTTGCTTTGGTTTGTGATGACAAATTTCAGGGGTAGCATCTGTTGTTCATCAGGAATTCGGGGAGATGAAGATTTGTTCTCTTCCTGTAAGACTTGGGATCTGAAAAGCATCACCTCTCTGGACAGATTCACAAGCCTAGTTCCTAAGTAGTTTGTCAGGTGAATGCTTCCATGCTTCCTCTGTAGGCCCATAAGCATCACAAATGCAGGGACCTTGTATGTTCTGTCCTGTTGCAGCTTTGATGGCCAGCATATGTTCTCACACATTATAGGTCCTTAGTATATATTTGGCAAATAAATGTTAAGTAAGTTCTCATTTAGCTACCATCAGCCTTGTAATTATAAGGAGACTTTATCAGCTGAGTTATAGAGGAAGGACATTTGCCATGTTCGGTGCACATTAGAGAAATGGGTGACTTGCAGGCCCTGTTCTTTATCCAGTGGATGCTTACTCATCCTCGGAATTAATCTCAGATAGCTCCTCTTCCAGAAAACCTTCTACTATACCATCTGCCTCCAACAGAAGCTGGGATGAATACTTTGAAACTATGCTATGATTATTTCTGTCATTGCCCTGCATAACTTTATTTTTCACTTATATCATAAAATGGGAACCCCCTGAGATTTATTCCTCTTTGTAAACCCAACATCTAATCCAATGGATGGTACAAAGTGCTTAAATGGTATAGGCAGAATAATATCTGCCTCTGCCTCCAAAGATGCCCTTATTTTACTCTCTGGAACCTGTACATACCTTAGGTAAAGGTGCAGATGAAATTAACTTTAAAATAATAAGAATATCCTGGGTTGGGCCCAATATAATCACAAGGGTCTTAAAAGTGGAAGAGGAGACAGCAGAGAGTGATGTGATGTGAGAAGAACTTGCGTCTCCATTGCTGGCTCTGAAGATGGAGGAAAGGGGCCATGAACCAAGGGATGCAGTCAGCCTCTGGAAGCTGAAAAAGGCGGAGAAATTTACTCTCCCCTAGATTCTCCAAAAAAACATGCAACATTACCTTTATCTTTATTTTAGTCTCAGAGACTCACCTCAGACTTCTGACCTACAGCACTCTAAGATAACACACATGTATATTATTTGAAGGTTCTAATCTGTGGTGATTTGTTATAGTAAACTACTACAACTGGGATCTTCAAATTTACCATTGGAGATGTTAGGTAATAATATGTAATAATATTAGATGTTACCTATTAATAAGACCTATTAATAATAATACCTATTAATAGGTTATAATATCTAAAAATACCTAGTGGGCAATAACATAATAATGCCTACTGTAACTTTATAACATACTTTAAAAGCAGGAAGTGTGATGCCTCCTGCTTTGTTCTCTTAAGATTGTTTTGGCTATTATGTGTCTTTTGTTGCTCCACATGAATTTTAGGATTTTTTTTCTATATCTGTAAAAAATGGCATTGAGATTTTTATGGAAATAATATTAAATCTGTAGATCAGTTTGGGTAGTATGGAAATTTTAACAATATCAAGTCTTCCAATCTATGAACACAGGATGTATTTTAATTTATTTGTATCTTCCTTAATTTCTTGCATCAATGTATTTTAGTTTTTACTGTACAAATCTTTCACCTCCTTTGTTAAACTTATTAGTCAGTATTTTATTCCTTTTCAGTGTTCTTATAAATAAGATTGCCTTCTTAATTTTCTTTTCAGACAGTTTGCTAGCGTATAGAAACACAATCCTTTATAATACTAGCAATGAACTCTGTCAGCTTTTGTCCACCTAGAAATGTCTATTTCTCCGTCATTTTTGAGGATAATTTTACTGGATGTGGAATTCATGGTTGGCAGTTTTATTTTTCTTTTGACACTTTAAATGTATCACCCTACTGTCTTCTAACCTCCATGGTTTCTGATGAAAAATCAGCTATTTATTTTATTGATTAATAATGGGTCCATGAAATAGTATCCCAGGGAATAATTCTCAGGTTCCCACATGCCCATGTAAGAATAAATTCCAATCTGTCAGGTCCCTCTCACTTGGTTTTCCAGGAATTCCCAAGTGATTATACCAGTGTTTGACAGGTGAGTCCTGCTTGTTTCTCTCTCATTTTGCTGAGGGCATAATTTAAGAGCATACATTTTTGGATTGTGGAATGATACAAATGCCTTCAGAAAGTGTGTCAATGCCATCAGGGTAAGTGCCATAAGAAGTTGCCCTCTCCAGAGACTATACCTTTTCCTTAACAAGTGACCCTAATAAAGAAATGTTCTATGGATCAACGAGTCAAGGGCAGGACCATCTATGTCTGCAGTGATGTGGCCAGGCTGAAATTTTTTTCATGTCATTGCCGCACATGTCAGAGTGAGCAATTTCCCACGCCACTGTGATTCTTTAAAATGAATTGGCTTCTCCTTTCTAGGATCATGCTTAATCAATGTATTGAACTCCCAAATAAACATGACCTCCCTTCACCACATAGATGCTGTCAGGTCCCTATACTGAAGCAGTACGGTCAGCAAGGCTCACATTTAAAGCCCTGAATCTGGTGATGCTGGTGTTGGTAAAACTCCTGCAGATCCTTGCCCCCACTGAGGTGCTTCTCCAAGATGTGTGTGTGTGAGGGGTGGGGGTAACGATCCAACAATTCTAGGGTTGAGTAAGTCAGGTCAGATCACTGAACCCCATTCTGATCAGGCTCCTGAGGTGCCATTCACATTGCCATCCCTCCTGGACACCAGCCAGCACAGAGGGCTACGACAGGACAGCTTTCAGTATCTCAGACTTCAGGACCCAACCCAACATTACAGATCAACCTTCCACTCTTCTGCCCTTATGTTAGTGCAGAGGCCAGTTGGACATCCTCAGAATAACTTTAGTTTCCAAGGATTTCAGTGTTGTTGATCTAACTCAAACTGTCTCTCTACCTTTGACTCTGAAAAAAGCTAGAAGCTGGGTCTGTATTTCTTCTTTTCTACACGACTTTGCACTCCTTATGCAAAAATCCTCCTAAACTCTGTGTTCTAACTCACTGGAGGAAGCAGCTTCTACAAAGCTCTCCCACTCCTGTCCCTCTACCCTCACACACACAAACACAAATACAGACACAAAAATATACACATACAGCTCACAGAAGAGTTCGTGTGCAATCTTTTGTGTACATAATTTAAAGAAAGCCATTCTATAATACAGAACATTTTCTAATACGTAAAAACAAGTGGTTTTATTTAATGGCAGATTCTTTTTTTGAGTAAGTCATCCTCATCCAATAATGCCCTACATACATGTTGCTAGACTGATTGTTGAATGTGTAGATGAACAGGGGAAACCGCAAGGATATTGGGAGAATTGGAAGAAAATGGAGCTCTTTAATGAAACTCATTTGGGGAAAACGATTTGGGTTGCAGAGGGGTGGATTCAGGGATTTGTTAAAGTCTTTAAGTCTTAATCTGTTTTCTTTTGCTATAACAGAATGCCAAAGAGTGGGTAAATTGTTAAGGAAAGAAGTTTATTTGACTCATAATTCTGGAGACTAGGAGTCCCAAGATCAGGCAGCTACAGTTGGTTAGCTTTTGGTGAGGGCTTCATGCTGTGTTATAACCTGGAGGACAAGTAAGAGGAAGCGGGCACCTGCAATAATGAAACCTGAGAGGAAACCTTGCTTTATAACAACCTGTCCTCTTTATCTCAAGAACTAATTCATTCTCACAGAGTAGAAACTGACTCACTACCATGAGACTGCATTTATCCCTTCATGAGGGCCAATCCCTTGTGACACAAACACCGAGTGCAGGTCCCACCATCTCTCAACACATTTATACTAGGAACCAAGCCTCAACAAGAGTTTCGGTGAGGACAAATCATCTTCAAACCATAGCACCATCTATATTGATAGTCAAAATGTCAGTCATTCGACAACATGAGTAAATTTGTTACCCAGGAAAGGGGACAGTTCAGTGGGATAGGGGAACCAGGAGCAGTGACATAACTGACTCCAGAGAAGGGCTAATAACATGCCAAGTGGCTCCCTTTCTTTTGCATTCTACTCTCCCCCAAGTTAAAAGATATAAATGATTGACTATCAGGATAATGAGAAGCAGATTTGCCTCTGCTAATTTCCAGGATATGGAAGGCCTTTAGAAAAAGCCTCATAAGACATTACTGAGTGTTAACGAGATTCACCTCCTTGATAGAGGGCGTATGTAGGATGCAGAAGGACAAATCTGTGTGCCAGTATGGTGGATGCCACAAGAAAGGACAGAACTTCACAGATAATACCTGTAAATTTACCATGTGGTCTGTCAGATGAGGAACCTTCTTCTTTTATTTTATATGTCAGAGACAGGGACCAGTAAAATGCAGTCTACCCTCCTTCAGTCTGTAAATGTATGCATCCTTTCTTTAGAAGAGGGCTGGGGCCTGTCTAGAATATCTGTCTCTCTCTGCTCTGAATGGAGTCATGGGGTACCTGTTAGAACCCTAAGACTTCTCTGAATGAACAGTTGAGTTATAATTGCTGAGGGTGCACAGAAATAGTAATTGAATGCAAAAATCAGCTTCATGAGATTAACTTAGTATAATCCAGAAGCAGAAAGCAAAAGGCAAAGAAGGTTCTCCTAGAAAGAGACCTGCCTCTAGATCATGAAGCAGGGCGTGCAGGAAAACTTGACTGAGCAGGGAACAGTGGCAAAAACAAGGAGTCTGGAACCTGGACTTCCTCTTACTAAACCTCAGGAGCTCCTTGTCAGAAGATGGCATCTGCCTGCCTGCCTGCCTGGCAGAGATACACTACAGGCGCTGGCCTCCCTCAGAAACGGCTGACTGATTTGTTTGGCCAGGATGGTGTGGAAATAACTTCTCCAGGTAGCTGTGGTGGAGACTGAACAGGGCCATAGCACCCCATAATTATAATGGTTGTCTTGTGGTGCCAAGTGGATACAGGGACCTATGTCATTTAGCAGGGACCTCTGACACATGGGTAAGATTAAAGGGAAAATGAACTTTGCCTTCTGGCTATCTCATAGCATACAAAGAATAAGAATGCATATAGAGTGTTACTGAGTATCAGGATTAGAACTGGTCTTAAAGATCTCATCCTCAGGCCGGGCACGGTGGCTCATGCCTGTAATCCCAGCATTTGGGAGGCCGAGGTGGGCAGATCGTCTGAGGTCAGGAATTTGAGACCAGCCTGGCCAGCATGATGAAACCACATCTCTATTTTTTGTTTTATTTTTTATTTATTTATTTATTTATTTATTTATTTATTTTTATTATACTTTTAGTTCTAGGGTACATATGCATAACGTGCAGGTTTGTTACATATGTATATCTGTGCCATGTTGGTGTGCTGCACCCATCAACTCGTCAGCACCCATCAATTCATCATTTATATCAGGTATAACTCCCAATGCAAACCCTCCCCCCTCCCCCCTCCCCATGATAGGCCCCATTGTGTGATGTTCCCCTTCCCGAGTCCAAGTGAACTCATTGTTCAGTTCCCACCTATGAGTGAGAACATGCGGTGTTTGGTGTTCTCTTCTTGTGGTAGTTTGCTAAGAATGATGGTTTCCAGCTGCATCCATGTCCCTACAAAGGACGCAAACATGGCTGCATAGTATTCCATGGTGTATATGTGCCACATTTTCTTAATCCAGTCTGTCACAGATGGACATTTGGGTTGATTCCAAGTCTTTGCTATTGTGAATAGTGCTGCAGTAAACATACGTGTGCATGTGTCTTTGTAGTAGAATAATTTATAACCCTTTGGGTATATACCCAGTAGTGGGATGGCTGGGTCATATGGTACATCTAGTTCTAGATCCTTGAGGAATTGCCATACTGTTTTCCATAATGGTTAAACTAGTTTACAATCCCACCAACAGTGTAAAAGTGTTCCTATTTCTCCACATCCTCTCCAACACCTGTTGTTTCCTGACTTTTTAATGATTGCCATTCTAACTGGTGTGAGATGGTATCTCATTGTGGTTTTGATTTGCATTTCTCTGATGGCCAGTGATGATGAGCATTTTTTCATGTGTCTGTTGGCTGTATGAATGTCTTCTTGTGAGAAATGTCTGTTCATATCCTTTGCCCACTTTTGGATGGGGTTGTTTGTTTTTTTCTTGTATATTTGTTTGAGTTCTTTGTAGATTCTGGAAATTAGCCCTTTGTCAGATGAGTAGATTGCAAAAATTTTCTCCCATTCTGTAGGTTGCCTATTCACTCTGATGGTAGTTTCTTTTGCTGTGCAGAAGCTCTTTAGTTTAATGAGATCCCATTTGTCAATTTTGGCTTTTGCTGCCGTTGCTTTTGGTGTTTTAGACATGAAGTCCTTGCCCATGCCTATGTCCTGAATGGTACTACCTAGATTTTCTTCTAGGGTTTTTATGGTGATAGGTCTAACATTTAAGTCTCTAATCCATCTATTTTTTAAAAAAGCAAAAACAAAAACAAAAAAAACTGGGCGTGGTGGCAAGCGCCTATTATCCCAGCTACTTGGGAGGCTGAGGCAGGAAAATCGCTTGAACCTGGGAGGTGGAGGTTGCAGTGAGCCGAGATCATAGAACCACTGCACTCCAACTTGGGTGACAGAGTGAGACTCCATCTCTAGAAAAAAAAAAAAAAAAAAAATCACATCCTCCACATCTTCCATTCTATGATGGAAAAACTGAGCTTGAGAGGAGAAAACACTTAGACTACCCCTTTTGTTAAAGTGTGTGGACTGTTTGGACTTTCTGAACAGTATTTGCCAATGCCCCTAAGTAGGGTTACCCTCAAAGTATACTGTTTGCTTTAGTCTCTTCTCACATTGCTATAAAGAAACACCCTGAGACTGGGTGATTTTATAAAGAAAACAGTTTTTAATTGGCTCACAGTTTTGCAGGCTGTATGGGAAGCAGAGACGCTTCTGCTTTGGGGGAGGCTTCAGGAAGCTTCCAATCATGGACAGCAAAGAGGAATCCGGTGCCTTACATAGTAGGAGCAGGAGCAAGAGAGAGAGGGAAGAGGTACTACTCGCTTTTAAATGACCAGCTTTTATTAGAACTCACTCTTGCAAGGACAGTACCAAGTGGGATGGTGCTAAACCATTCATCACAAACCTGGTCCCACGATCCAGTCACCTCCCACCAGACCCCATCTCCAACAGTGGGGATTACAATTTGACACGAGATTTGGTGGGGACACAGATCCAAACCATATCACTTTGGAAATGCATTTTATCCCTTAGAAATTGATTTGTCATTGCAATGCAATAGGAGAGCAAAAGGCCCAAGGGATTGAAAATACACTAAGATGTATTCTACGTCATCAAGTTTCTTGCAGTATAAAGGAGTGATAAACTCTAGCATGGAATAATAAATGCTGTAGAAGAACACGTGTATATTTAATTTATTCTTACAAGAAATGTATGAGACATCTATATTTACCAAACTAGGATCATGGTAATATTCCTTACAGTTGGAGCTTTCAGCTAAGATATTTTCAGATGAATAATGTATTACTATAAATAATTTAGATGCTATAATAAGAAAAGTAGCATATGAGGCAAAAGAGAGAAAATAAATTTAAGTAAATTTAACTTTTACTATTATAATGAAAAAAACTACATTGTGAAAATTTTAAATATATTATGAATGTTATCAGTTTTACATATAGCTTACTTTTCTTTGAATAGGCCAACTCATAGTGCCTAAATTAATCATGTTGAAAATTAGTGTTACCCTCTGTCTTAGTCCATTTCTGCTGCTATAATACAATGTCATACCTTGAGTAGCTTATAAGCAACAGAAATTTATTTTTCATCATTCTGGAGGCTGGAAAGTTCAAGATCAAGGCACCTGCAGATTTGGTGGTAAAAGGGATAAGTGGACTCTCTGTGCTCTCTTTTATATAGAAACAAAACCCATTCATGGAGGGAGCATTCTACCCACATGAGCTAATACCTTCCAAAGACCCCACCTCCTATGACCATCACCTTAGCGATCAGGATTTCAACGTACAGACTTTCCGGGGGACACAAACATTCAGACCATAGCACCCTCTATGAATTTTTGCATGCAGAAAACATTCTGAAAGTGATTATGTGTTATAGTTTGAGTTTGTCTTCCCTAAAACTCATGCAGAAATGTTATCACCAATTTGGTGATCTTGGGAAGTGGGGCCTAATGGGAGGTGTGGGGTCATGGGGATGAGTCTGTCATGAATGACTCAGTGACATTCTTTTGGTAATGAGTGAGTTCTCGCTCTGGGGAAAATGGATTCGTTTTCACAGGGATGTTCCCTTGAGAGTGGGATGTTAGAAAGCCAGGACACCCCTTGAGCTTTGCCTGTTTGCACATGTCTGCTTTCCCTTTGACCTTCTCCATCATTTTAAGACACAGCGTGGAAAGTCCTCACCAGAACCTTAGGAAATGTTGCTAACATGCTTCTTTTACTTCCCAGCCTGGAGAATGTGAGTTAGATAAGTCTCTTTTTTTAAAAAAAATAAATTATCCAGCCTCTGGTATTCTGTTATAGTAACACCAAATAGACATGCCATTAAGTTAATATAATGGGAGTAATCTGCAGTTGGTTAATTATTCAGTAAACCAAATCAACAAATATTTTTTGTAGCCCACTGTGGGGAGTGTGTGTGTTAGTGAGGGGTGGGTGCTGATTGAGGGGAAAGATGAGCTGAGTGTGTGTGTGTGTATGAGAGTGTGTGTGTTGGTGAGGGGGTGGGTGCTGAGTAAGGGGAAGGATGAGGTGTGCGTGTGAGCATGTGTGAGTGTGTACGTATGTGCTTGTGTGGGGGGTGGGTGCTGAGTGAGAAGGATGAGCTGAGTGTGTGTGTGTGTGAGAGTGTGTGCGTGTTGGTGAAGGTAGTGGGTGCTGAGGGGAAGGTTGAGGTGTGCGTGTGTGTGAGAGAGTGTATGTTGCTGAGGGGGTGGGTGCTGAGTGAGGGGAAAGTTGAGGTGTGAGTGTGTGGGTGTGGGGGGTGGGTGCTGAGAGAGGGGAAGGATGAGGTGTGCGTGTGTGTGAGAGAGAAAGTGTGTGTGTTGGTGTGGGGGGTGGGTGCTGAGTGAGGAGAAAGGTGAGGTGAGCACAGATCAGAATAAGGCCCAGAGTGCTGCTGAATACAAAATTATGAGGCAACCTCAGTGATCTCCACTGTCATGTGTGACTGCTAACGAAGAGATCTCATGGCCAGTGCCACCTTAAGGTCTCCAGAGAAGAGGGATGATGTGTTTACACAGGTCGTCACACCTTTGACCCCCTTCTCTTACTCTGCCCAGAGCAATATAAAGTAATCCCTGTACGTTGGGGAAAGCCTCAGCCCTCATTCTCAAAAGCCATGCCCTTCATCCTGTATGTAGCACACATTCTGACCACACCTTGTCAGCCGGTATGACCCTCAAGTATGGGAAAATAATAGGCTGAGGAAACAGGTTATAACTTCCCAACATTGGCTCCATGTGGAGCTGAGATCATACTCTGCCCTCACGTGGTTAAGGGAGCCTTATTAATGTCAGCAGAAGAACAGGACGTGAAAATTACATCTCTACGTATGCTGGGATGCTGAGGAGTGAGACAACACTCCCATAATAGCTCTGGAGGGGCCCTTATAAGCTGTTAAAAACTTACTTCATGGAAGCAGGGAGAAGATGAAGATTGGTGTATTTTTAAGCTTCTTCAAAGTTGCTTTCTCAAGCAAAATCACAGAATAAGTCTCATTTTGTATTAAACTCTCTCCTACATTTTAGTGTTTGACTTAACTATTGATACTTAAATCAATTATATGTATACATATGTTTATATTATGTATATATGAATATAAATATCTTCCTTTATATATTATAAATTTTAGTGTTTGACTTATTGATTTTTAAATGATATATATGTATATTGTATATACAAATGTAAATATCTTCATATATATAATATATATAAATGTAAATATCTTCCTTTGCATTTCAGAAAACTACATTGGCCTTCATCTTGCTGTCCCTAAGTGGCTGCCACTCATAACATAGTCATAGTTTTAAGTTTATTTTTAAAGATAAATTTTTTCTTACACTTTTGAAAACAACTACCACTTTGTAATATAGCACAATCCTATATAAACTGATATATGTTACACAATATTTTATGATACACACACACATATAGCATCAACATTCTTTAGTATTTCACAAAACATACTATAGAATTGCCTGGTAATTGGCAAGCTAAACAAATTTGAGAACCACCAGACAAACAGAATGTTGATTCAAAGAGTTGTCCCTCCAAATCTCTCCACTTGGTCCTGTCCAGCTTAGCTAAAAACACGAGTGAAATGGGCATATTTGCTGCGTGCGCTGGTGTTATGTATCTACTGACTGTGGTGACTATCAGCAAAATTGTCTGCAGGTGCATGCCTTATCTTCGTTTCAGGCTAGACAGTGGGAGAAAGTGACTCTGCTTTAAATTTGTTCCACGCACACAGACTGTATGTGTTTGGTGGTTGGCTGATATATTGATTCTTGAACTCAGAATTGCTGTGGGTTGATATATAACTTAGGGGTCTTGGAGAAAGTAAAGCCTTAAACCTAGAATGGACTTTCAGAGATCCTTTGATTTAGAAGAGAGCTGACGGTCTCTAGCAGCCAGAAACTCCTTAGCACCTCATGAGAGAATCAGCAGGACATAAAACGGTGAGTCCTGGCCAGGCGCGGTGGCTCACGCCTGTAATCCCAGCCGTTTGGGAGGCCGGGGTGGGCAGATCACGAGGTCAGGAAATCAAGACCATCCTGGCTAACATGGTGAAACCCCATCTCTACTAAAAATACAGGAAAAAAAAAATTAGCCAGACGTGGTGGTGGGCCCCTGTAGTTCCAGCTACTCTGGAGGCTGAGGCAGGAGAATGGCATGAACCCAGGAGGTAGAGCTTGCAGCGAGCTGAGATTGTGCCACTGCACTCCAGCCTGGGCGACTGAGCGAGACTCCATGTCAAAAACAAACAAACAAACGAACAAAAACTGTGAGTCCTGCATCCCTGTGGGTCATCTCTGCATCTCTGCCTTGGGTGTTATTCCAGTTCTTTGGCAGTTCTACTTAGTCTCTTGGCAATTTTTCCTTGTGCAGTCTTTAATTCTGACTTGTGCCATTGCCCTGATACTGTGACCATTAGGTTTTTGCAAAGGAATCTTTCAAGCAGTGTCAAAAAGGGCCAGAGACCCCATGGCACTACTCTAATCATTTTCTTTTGTTTTCACCAGAACAGGTGCAGTCATGATTGCTGCTTTTAGATAAGATATGAATTGTACTTAGTGGGAGTAATCAGTATGTGCACATTACTCTTTCTGGTTTCCCCAACAGATTAGGGAAATGTGTGCCTTTGCAGCTCTGAAAAAGCAAAATTGTGCTATGATGAGTTGCATAATAAATGGAGGTCATCACTAGAATTCTTCAGGAGAAGGGGTCATAATTAAATAGCTCTCAGCATTGTAATAGAAAAGGAAAGTGGAGTGTCTTTGACGCAATGGCAGCCTTGACATTCTCCATCAAAGTTTGACTACCGGCCGTGACTGCTCCTCTGTTTTTGCCCCTATGCACAAATGACAGCTGTCAGCTTAAAGACCTAGAACTATCAGGATTGCTCCAAGCTGAGGGTGAAAGAAGTGCAGAAAGCACCTGTAAATTGTTAGGATAGTACATTTCTAAAAAATGAAGGACACGTAAAGCGGATTGGAGAGTCTGTTCCTTAATGTCTTGAAGTTTTCTCTTTGCTATTAATCAAAGTGTAGAATGGCCTAAAAGGAGGAAGCACCTATAATTTTGACAGGCCGTAAAACAAGCAGGAGTTCACCAAGCTGAGTGAGCAATTTTCTCAGTTTTTCTAGTATAATTTCATTTTAATTCTCAAAAATAGTCAAGGTAAAATTTCTTAAAGTGAATTTGAATTTTTAAAAATTAATGCCTTGCCTTTTGTACTTTCTCTTTTACAAAAGTAAAAAGCTGGTTTGGGAATTAAAGAAAACTTGGGATCTTTAGGGTATGGAAGGCTTTGCATATTGAGAAGCTCAGCCTTGATTAGGATATCCTGAAACCCTACAAGCAGGACAAAGCTGTGTGCTGTAAGGATCTCTGAGGTGTTTTCATTCCAAGGCTGGTAAGAGTCTGAAATGTCACTCTTATCTAGTTTCTACTTGGAGAGTTCACTCTTTCTTGCACCATTGTTTTAGAAATGTCTTTTTCATATTGACCTAAACTCTATCTCCCTATTGCTTTGTTCCTTGCTCCTCATCTAAAAGCCCCAGGGTCCCTTCTACCTAACAGTAGGGGACATGCAGAGGCTGCCTTTTCTTCTCTCCACCTCTCAACTTTCTTTTCTTCCTAGGCACAACAGTCTTCACAACTCTTCCATGTAGGATGTGCTTTAACCTTTCTTCTCTCTCCTGTCCTCTCTTCTTTAGACCCACTACAGTTTGCCTAGAGAAATGTTTTTCCTAGAATAGAATATGATACTCCGAGTGAGATGAACACATCTCATATTCTAAAACCAAGATACTCAAAAACTAGGCAGTCTAAATATGACTGTTTAAAAATGTTAAAATCAGTAGGATCTCACTAATCATTACACAACTTTAGAATTTTCTTCAAAATCATAGGATACAATACCAAACAAGTAAAAGTGATAAATTGCAAATGCACGTAGACACATGTAGATCTATATGTGCACGCATGGTGGTCCACTTGACAGAGGGTCCTTATAAACTGCATTAGGTCCAGAAGCTTCCAAAATGTCTTGAGTTCAATTTATGAGGTAGACTTTCTTTGGAGGTCTACAAGGCGTAAATAACTATTGATTAGCTTTTTAGAGACAGGTTTTTAGTAGAACCATGAGCAAGGGCATTACAGAAATGCCCCCAGTGGGGTCATTTTGAGCTGACCTGGGACTACATAAAAATGGGAGTATTGAATGCTTAATGTCACATTTTATTGCTTGGTTCAGCTAATTCGTCTTGTGGGAAGCAAATGTTTTTGAAAGCATTCCAGAGCCTTTGTAGTGTTAAAGCTCATTACCTTGGATTTCATGTGAGCCAAAAAATATACAACCATCTAAGTGCTCTGAACCTCAGCAAAATTTCATGACTAGAAATGGAAGCAAAGCTGTGTATACCATGTCATGCAAAAATGAGTTGAATTTAGCAATATGTATTTTTAGTAATAAAAGGAAGTATAATCAGTTTCAGAAAGATTCCTTTGTTATTATTTTTAATGCTGAAGAATAAGTTAATGAACAGATTTAACGCAGATAGAGTATATCTACTTTAGCGAAATTACGTCATTTTTCTGTTAATACTGAACCCTCAATCCTCGTGTTTTCAGTGAGTTTGAAAAAAGACTGCACATATTTTAGCTAGGTAGAGTACTTTGTATATACCAGAATATATTTTTCAATCATCTACAGTAGACCCAGCCTTCGGTCAGGTTCTTTCCTGTAAATAATCAAATTCTTAACTCTTAAGGAATTGTTTATTCCATTTTACAGATAAGGAATACCACTATTCTCCTAAAGAAAAAATAATCAGGGATAAACAAAAGCCAGAAGAATGTTGTGCCTCCATATGGCCATAAGATACTAACAATTTGATCCTAATCTACCTTGATAGAACTTGTTTTCCACTCATATCCTTAAGGTGTTCTAATACTAACTCATTGAGCTTGGTAGCGGTCATCAGTTTGTGTATTCAAAATGCCGCGAGTTTGTTCTGTCTGAAATATTCTCTTTTGTTGACCCTATGTTGAAATGATCCATCTTTCAACCATCTGAATGATTCTTTTTACAGGAAATACTCTTAGCCTTTCCCTGACTTGAGAATGGTTTCTATGTCCTCTTAACTCTTTGTCCATAGATGCTGAGAGAATAGTAAAACATTTTACTACTAATGGGGTAAAAAAAAAAAATCAAAATATGAAATAAAAACTTTAAAATGTTCTTTTTATTCTGTAAATGAACTGTGTATTATGACTTTTTAATGAGTGATATAAACTGGTATGCAGATTATTCATAGAAACATCCTTGTAATTTCTAATTCATTATTGACATTTTGACACCCTACTTGTGACTATTATTTTGATACAGTGTCACTAGCTAAATAAAGACCCTGTTTGTAACTATATTCTGATGAGGAGATGAGCACATATTTTCAAAAACTTCTCATTAGGGAGCCTTTAGGTGATTCAGCTCAAGTTGTTTGTTTGTTTTTACCAACAGTTCTATTGTTCATGGTACCAAATCCTTTATCATTTTCAGCTGAACATACGTAGATACATGCATTACTTTTTAACCCATATTTTTATCTGAGATGTTAATATAATAAATATCTCTTTTATGATATAGGTCATAAAAAGCTTTTTTTGGAATGTTATCTTTATAAACTTGATTTATAAACTTGATATTTTGCTCGCCTTTATAGAAATTTGCAAACTTTCTTGGTTAAATTGAAGGATACACATAAATTAATTATATTTTTACCTTTTGTCATCAAACTATGGTCACATATTCATATATCAAACATTTTAATAACTATTTCCCTTGGATTATTATATATTTTTTCAAATATTTTATCATCTTTGTTTCTATAATATCTTGCTTCTCTTTCATGGGTATTTTGTGAGTTTCTCTAAATGGTGGCTAAAAGATGATATCCGGTAAAGTTACGGCAAATATTGAATTTCGAAATCCATTTATTAAATTGTCATTTTCAAATTGTGCAATTTATCTAATTTCAGCATTTTTGAGTGCTTATTTTAGGTGTAATTTAATTTCCAAAGGCTTTTGTAGCTCTAGCACTGTAGACTATTTTTGAGAGTCAAATGTTCTTTCAATAGTCATGATTTTGATTCTATATGTATCTATATATCTCTCCTCTCTAATGTTCATTTGATCCATAATCAGTGCAATTTATTAATTTGTATTTTATTGTATTATATCTTCCTCCAGAGCAATGACTTAGATGTATCAAACAAAGACATCCGGAAATATTTCTCAAACTACGGGTGACTCTTCTACCTTTCTCCACAGCCATAGCAATTCCTATACAGCCTAACATTTTTTATGTGTGTGACAGTGTCTGGCTCTGACACCCAGGCTAGAGAGCAGTGACACCATCATAGCTCACCACAATCTGGAGCTCAAGTGATCCTTCTGCCTCAGCCTCTCAAGTAACAGGGACTAAAGACACATGTTGCCATGCCTGGCTAATTTTTTTATTTTTACTTTTTGGTAGAGGCAGGGGTGTCTCCACATTTCCCAAGCTGGTCTCAAACTCCTGAGCTCAAATGATCCTCCTATCTCAGCCTTCTGAACTGCTGGGATTACAGACATGAGCCACCACACCCTGCTAAGCATAACCTTTTAATCTTTAGTTTCTTCATCAGTGAATGAAGGGAAATATCTTTTCATATATTTGTTATCAGAAATGAAATTGTATGTAAATGTAAATTATGTGTAAAAGCCTGACATACATTATTAAGCTGCCCATAAATTATGCTGTAATTATTATCATATGTAATGTGCAATTGTTGTTTCTGTATGTCTGGTACTTTTGCTCCCTTGTTCTGATAGTAGAAAAATTTTCTTTGGGATCTACTCCTCCCTCATTGAATCCATGAGTTTTTGCGTGCTTCCAATTCCATTACCCCATTTTTGAGAGGCTATGTGAGCATAGGACTCAGATCCAGATAATAATAATGTTCCAAAACTCTGGTGAGAGTGATTGATGTGGGAATAGGAATATGATCCACGCTATAGCAATCAGTGTTTTCTCTAGGACCCTCCTAAGTAGATCAAGTAGAAAAGATTCCTTTTCTTTCTCAGAGGATTATCATGGATATGATGATTATAGACCTAGGGTAACCATGTCCTCTGCATTATGGGGACACAGGAGAGAATAAAGCTGACACCAGGATACACATTGACACTGGGGAGAAGTAGTGAAGACAGCATCCTGGAAGAGGTGAGACTACTGTCCCTGAAGTTACTACAACTCTTCCATTAATTTTGTGAGCTTCCATCTATTCTTACATGAACATTTACTAAAGTAAGTTGAGTCCAGCTTTTGTCATTTCTACCCAAGTGCTTTTCTGATAAGTATGTCAGCTTGTGTAATGATGAACAACACTATAAGAAAAAGCAGCAGGGCAGACCCATTTCAAGTAACCATGGTGGTATTAGCAAGCTTTAGATGTGGACTCTCTCTACAATGTGAGGAACAGCTACAGAGCCAAGAGAAAAACAGTGTCACCAACAATGTCTTTAAGCTGTTTTAATCCTTTAAAATCTTCATGAATTGTTGCAATATTTTTGTGCTCTCCCACATTGTTGCCCAGTGCTCTTCTAAAATGTTTCTTCATAAATTTCAATCATTCTAAAGAATGTAACTGCCAGTATATGATAGTAAAATGTAAACATTAGAAGAATCCAATTATTCAGTGAATTTTATCCATTAGAACCTTAAAACTCACAATTTGACATCCACTAAAATCCTTAAAAATATACTAGGTATACATTTATTAAGCAGTTAAGGCTGGGCACCATGGCTCAAGCCTATAATCCCAGCACTTTGGGAGGCCGAGGCGGGTGAATCACAAGGTCAGGAATTCGAGACCAGCCTGGCCAATGTGGTGAAACCCCATCTCTACTAAAAATACAAAAATTAACTGGGCATGGTGGTGCATGCCTGTAGTCCCAGCTACTTATGAGGCTGAGGCAAGAGAATCTCTTGAACCCAGGAGGTGGGGGTTGCAGTGAGCCAAGATCGTACCACTGCACTCCAGCCTGGGTGACATTATTTCTTTCATAACAAATGAAAGAAATAAACAATTGAAGCATGTTCATAAATCCTTTCTCTCTTTCAAAAGTGTTTCTTTTCTATATCTACCAAAAGATTTTGTCCGAATATACTGAACTTTTATGCTTACAGGCTGTGACTGATCACCCTATCCTACCACTCTTAAACAGAAGAATATATAAAAATTGAGATAAGACTTTTAGTTATTTCTGGTATTTTTCTATATTTTAAGTGTTTTTCTTCTGGTTTGAGTTATTTTTTTAAGTCAATAGTAGTATGCAATCAATAAAAATAAATATTTTTGATAAGTACTTATACAATATGTGAAAAATAAAATTTTGTTGAAAGTGTAAAAAGACGGAAAGGAAAGAAAACTGAACTTTAAAGAAAGGGAAAAGATTAAACATAGATGTGGATTTTGTCTCATTCGACAAAATCCCCTACGTGCTTCCACTCTGAGGAAGGTCATGTGAAACAAATCCCTGGGATTTTGGAGAGAGTGTCTGGCAGTAAGAAGATAGTGGGACACGGCTGCAGAATTGGGATTTTTTGTATATATTTTAAATGTTTTACTTTTATGGGTTTAGGGGTGCAAGTGCAATTGTGTTCATGGATATATTGCATAGTGGTGAAGTCCGGGCTTTTAGTGTACCCATCATCTGAACACTGTACATTGTATCCAATAGGTAACATTTCATCTCTCACCTACTTCTCACACTCCCACCTTTGGAGTCTCCAGTGTCTATTATCCCACTCTGAGTGTCCCTGTGTACCCATTGTTTAGCTCCCACTTAGAAATGAGAACATGTACTTTTTGACTTTCTGTTTCTGAGTCATTTCACTGAGGATAATGGCCTCCAGTTCCATCCATATTGCTGCAAAAACTTGATTACATTCTTTTTTATGACTAAGTAGTGTTCCATACCTATGTTTTTTATCCAAACATTCGTTGATGGACACTTAGACTGATTCCATGACTTTGCTGTTGTGAATACTGCTGCAATAACCATACAAGTGACTTTTTGATAGAATGATTCCTGTTGTATTTTGACACCAATCAGAATGGCTAGTTTAAAAAGGAAAAAATACATACACACACACATATATATATCATGGCCAGCCAGGCATGGTGGTCATGCCTGTAATGTCAGCACTTTGGAGGCTGAGGCAGCTGGATCACTTGAGGTCAGGAGTTCAAGACCAGCCTGGCCAATATGGTGAAACCCTATGTCTACTAAAAATACAAAAATTAGCCTGGCATGGTGGTGGATCCCTGTAATCCCAGCTATTCGGGAGAATGAAGTCAGAGAATCGCTTGAACCTGGAGGCAGAGGTTGCAGGGAGCCAAGATCACTCCACTGCACTCCAGCCTGGGCAACAGAGTGAGACTCTATCTCAAAATATATATATATATAAAATTTTAATTTGCATTCCTCTGATGATTTGTGATGTTGAACATTCTTTCATGTTTGTTGGTCACTTTTGTGTCTTCCTTTGAAAAATGTCTGTTCATGTCCTTTGGCCACTTTTTAATGGGGTTACTTGTTTTTCTCTTGCTGGGTTCTTTGAGTTCCTAGTAGATCCTTGGTATTAGCCTTTTGTGAGATGCATTGTTTGCAAATATTTTCTCCCATTCTATAGGTTATCTATTTACTCTTAATTATTTCTTTTGCTGTGCAGAAGCTTTTTAGTTTAAGTCTCATTTGTCTATTTTTGTTTTTGTTGTGTTTCCTTTTGAGATTTTAGTCATAAAATCTTTGCCCAGACCAATGAACTACAGGAACTACAGGATGTTAGAGTCACATAAGACTACAGAAACCATCTTTCACCTAATTCCTTCATCTTGCTGATCTTGGACATTAAGGGAGTGAATTCCACACATGGAACTCATGTGGAGTCACTAACACATGGTTAGTGACAGAGCTAAGCTGATTACCTAAGTATCCTGGTGCTGCTGCTCTCCCCTACCACACACCGCAGTGCCCAAGAATGCTTGCTTTAAGATGGAGCTTTTCTCTGCAGTGAAGCTGATTCTGTGCCTAGGCTTAGTTTCTGGCCATATAGGGGCTTGTCTGTTTCTCAAAGTGGAATAAGAGGGTAGATTTAGTGAAACCATCATGTTTGAGACCCCAGAGTCTAATAGTGGTTAAAACGTCAGCTGCACAGGCTTGTGGAAGCATTCTGCATGGAAGCCCAGGCTTCATGCAGTGCAGTGGGTACCATTTCAGACCAAGGGAGTGATGTAAAGAGGCAGCACTTCTTCCATATTGAGTTTCTATCTAACTGTGGCCTTTGTTCATTCAACACACTTACATTGAACCTTCTCCATGTGCCAGGCCTGATGCTAACTCTGGGTATACAATGCATAGAAATGATTGCTGCCCTCAAGAAGCTCATAGTCTGGTGACAAAAGTGTAAGTGCCATGTAAAATCAGAAGTCCCTTCATGCTATGGAAACAAAGCCGAGTACAATTCTCAATTCTGGGGCTATAGACACCTTCATGGTCATTGTTGCTAGAGAAATAAGCATACAGCATCAACTTCTACAAGTGCTGAAAATGGCCACCAGTAATTTTATTACATTTCTATCTAAATAAAAGACAGAGGTACAGGAGACCTGGGTAGCAGGCTTCTACCGTGTGCCAGTGCCCCTGTCTTCCTCTCTTAGCACATGATGTTTATCCTAGGAAAAGCACTTACCACACTGAGCTGCAATTCCCAGGTCACCTATCTAATTCTTCTTGACTACAAACCCATGACAGCATGGATCTCACATTTGTTCTGCTTATCTCCTGAACAAAACACGGCTCTGCATAAAAAACAAAGACTCTGGGAATGTATGTGGAATGGTGTCCTCTTTATTCTTAGACCAGTCCCTTCAGTGCACTTCATCAGTAAAATGAGAGAGTTGAATCCTGCAGTGTCTAGGTCTTACCTGATGTTCAGTACTGATATTCAGTAGTTTAATGAGATATCAGAGGTTATCACAGACACCTGTGCATGTGTACGTGTGTTTCAGGGTGGACTCAACTAACTGGCAGGCACTTATGGATGTGCAAGTGTAGGGAGTGGAGTACTTCTAATGTTTGCACAAGAAAGTGCCATGGAGTAGAAAGACGTGAAAAGGGACAATCTTGAACTCCCATAGGGGGGCAATATAACCAAGAAAAAAATCACATAATCATTCATGAGGTCATTTGTTCAATCTCAGGCATTTTTATCCTTGGAATGACAGATAAGTGATTGCTGCAAATTTTTTTAAGGAGAAAGATGTGAATTTGAGTCCTGTATTTGCCATATATTTGGGAAAGTTTATTAATTCAATTTTCTTACATACAAAATGAAGATAATAGTACCTGTTTCATAGAATAGCAGAGAAGAATCAGTGAGAAAATATTAGTAAACCACCCATTACAGTGCCTGTCACACAGGATATACTAAAAAATATTATTGTTAGTTTTTCAACTGTGGAATTTCTTCTAGAGAGTGGCGCTCTAGGCCGAGGTATGCCTTTGGGAGCAGGACTCCAAAATTGTGAGCTTGCCTGGTTTTGTCACCTGACCTGAACTCTGAGCTACAGAAACCAGGTCTGTTGTATAGTCCACCTAGATGTGAAGAGAGAGCTGGTGTTCTCAGCCCAAACACAAAAGGAAGTCCAGGTCACTCTGTGGTACTGTCTTGCTGGGCATTTGTTGTTGACTTATATGTTCATGGGAGGGAACTCATCCTCAACTCTGTGCTGAACCCTCCCTCCTTCTGAAAGCCACACTTCACTCTCATCTGCCTCCTATATAGCAGCCTAGTTGTGAGTTTCATTTATTTTGTGTCTTCTAAATGTTTAATCAATTATGAAACACCCTTCTGAGATTTATGACCCGACATCTTAAGCCAAGACTGACAGAGTCTTACTTACAAGATTGTGTGTGTATGTGAGTGTTTTATGCACATATGTGTTTCTGTCTATGTGTGAATGTATGTAAAAACTCTCTGATCTGCCTGGGATGGTGCCAGAGCTTTTGCCAGGGGCAGACCAGAGGCTGATTCTGAAAACTTCTATGTGTGCCCGGTCGGGGGGGCAGGAGAGACGTCCTTGCACACAACTCCCATCTCTAGACTATCAGTTATGATACCCTCTGAAGAAGCAAATTGGGTGGAAAGTTTAATCACTTTCACACTCACAGAAGCACCAATGCACCAAACACTCATTTAAATAAAATAAATGCGTAAAGACTTGGAGCATATTATCATGTTTAGACTAAACCATTACAAGCATATAGACCAGAAATTTTAAAAAGTTGTTATTCCTGAAAAATAAGATTGATTTTGGACTTTTTAAAACTTAATGTCATGAACCAGACATCCATAATTATATTATTTGTCTTATACAAATGAAAAAGAATAAATTAAAACTGGACATGTTGCAACGGGACTGTTGACATTATATACAAAGCCTGCTTATTGTCATAAGATACTCTTAACCTTCAAGCCAAAATCTTTCAAAACTATTAGTGTTAAATCTAGCAGCTGTTGTCAGAGTTCTCCTGTTCTCTGTTTTATGCATTGTGCTTTATTTGAAATGTTTGTTATATTTGTGTATATAACTTTCTGTGAGCTGTTCCTTGAAAGCTCCAAGGATTAAACATGAAGGTTGAGCCAGTTCAAAAGGAACAAAGTTAAGAAAATTAAAGAAAACTTGCTAAAATGAATGTTTAAACCATTAAAATATTTAGCAAGCTTTGCCTGGAGCTATTTCCTTTATGTAAAGCATGATGCATTTCTTTTCTTTCTTATTCTCTCTTTTTGAAAACAAATGAGGTTAAGAAAAACATACTTCTGCTCTGAAGGATTATTTTTAGCATTAGAAATTTAATATCTAAATATTTTATGCAAATAGATATGCTTGATTGAAGCTGAAATATCTCAAACATGCCAAGCATTGGGACCAGCGGTCCAAATTAGTCAGATGAAGGAGATGCAGAGCTGAAGGGATTGTCTTCTTTGAACTTGGACCAGCCTATGACTTTACTAAGTCCTTAGGACTTAACTGTGTGGTAACAGAGAATATAGTTCTTGTGTACTTTTGAAAGGTAAAAGAGGGTAAACTTTGCAGAATTCAATGTAGATATATCAGGCATTCTGATTTTATTTATTCAGTATGCTAAAGGAGGGTATTTGATTGATTTTTTTTTCAAACAATAAAATACCCAATCTAGCTCTCTCCACTCTTCTATGGCATTTAAAGTATTCTCCCTGTTCAGAAAGGCCAGGCCTTTGATTTGTCCCGGCAGCCATCCACCCATCCATTTGGGGAAAGTGTGGTGTGATGTAAAAGCACTAGCTTCAAGTCAAACCATTTTGTGTTCAAATGACATTTACTAGCTGCGTGACTTATGAAATTCATTTAACCTTTTGAGCCTTGGTTTCTTCATCTGTAAGATATAATACCTACTTCTTTGTGACATTTTTTAAGAATTCAATGAGATAATGCACTTCAAATGCTTCATTTAGTACCCGGCTCAATAAATGTTCAGAGGAAATATTCACCAAGAAATATTTGTCGAATACTTACTGGAACCAGTTACTTCCTTCATCCCCTCAGGTCTAGGAAGCCTAAACTAGAATAGGAATCTTGAGAGTTAGTTGTCCTTTTGCAAGATCACCAACCACCTTTGCCTAGTACAGAAGGTACCAGACTTTCTTGAAGGACAGTGTACTTAAGTGTCTCAATAAGTTTTTCACAGTACTCATAGACTAAAAACATACTAATATATATTTCCCCTTAGTAAGTAGTTAGTTCCAAAGAGCTTGATAAGCATTTCTGCCTCAACAGTTTAGTAGTCATTTGAAAAAAATAAGAATATACTGAGTATAACAAGGGAAGAAAACATTTTTATTAGATTCTTTAAAAACTACAATTATGGCTGGGTGCAGTGGCTGTTGCTTGTAATCCTAGCACTTTGGGAAGCCAAAGCAGGAGGATCACCTGAGGTCAGGAGTTCAAGAACAGCTTGGCCAACATGGCAAAAACCCATCTCTACTAAAAATACAAAAATTAGCCAGGCATGGTTGCACATGCCTGTAATCCCAGCCTCGAGGTTGAGGCAGGAGAATCACTTGAACCCAGGGGGCAGAGGTTGCAATGAGCTGAGATCACGCCTCTTCACTCCAGCTTGGGCGAAAGCTAAACTCCATCTCAAAAAGAAAAAGAAAAAAATTCTACAATTACTCACTAATGAATGTACTCAGTGAACCCTGTGAAACCACAAAATTTGGAGTCAGATTGAATGCTGACACTCTTGTTTCCTGTTTCACATTAATTTATATGCAGTGTGTGCTTTTTATCCTCAACCACCAAAAAAATTTTTGGTGATTTGCAAAAATATAGCATCACTGAAAGGGATGTGATACAATCTAATGTTAAAACTGTGCCCTACCTCAAGTCAGTACTTCACATGATGCAATACAGATGCCAGTGTCCCTGGCTGTGTTCCCCTTGAAATTAATTTTTTCAATTAAGAAAATTTAAAAGCCTGTGGCTTCCCTATAAATATGCTGCGACATCCTAGGGAACCTGGGCACATAGATTGGAAACCTGTTGTATTAGTCCGTTTTCACGCTGCTGATAAAGACACACCTGAGACTGGGCAATTTAGAAAGGAAAGAGGTTTAATTGGAATGACAGTTCCACGTGGCTGGGGAAGCCTCACAATCATGGCAGAAGGCAAGGAGGAGCAAGTCGTGTCTTACATGGATGGCAGCAGGCGGAAAGAGAGCTTGTGCAGGGAGACATCCATTTTTCAAAACCATCAGATCATGTGAGACTTATTCATGATCATGAGAACACCATGGGAAATACCTGCCCCCATGATTCAGTTACCTCCCACTGGGTCCCTCTCACAACATGTGGGAATTCAAGATGAGATTTGGGTGAGGACACAGCTAAACCATATCACCTATAATTCTAGAGTACCCTTAAAATATTTTTGTGTTGCTTCTGCAAAGAAATTGTCTTATTCTAGCCCCAAATTTGAATTATCAAAGAGGACTGTGGTGCCTGTAGAAATATTGAAATAGTAAAGACTAGATCCTCTGTGCACTCACATCTATCTAGACACTCAAGGTATAAAGGCCAGCCTCAGCTATGTGTATCACGGATCCTCTGACCAGGCTCCAAAGACAGAGGTCAAAGGGAGCAGGAGTTAAAGAAATACAGCCACCCACCAGCCTGCCTGACTGCTTGCTTAAGTAATAGCCAACTGGCTTTTTTATAGAAAGACCAGCCATTCTACCTCCCTTTTCAGAATTTTAATAATATCTACTGCCCAGTAACTTGTAGAGTTGTAGAGTGCCACTTATAAAGTCACCAACCAAATTTCTCCTGCTCAGAGGCTGGCATTATATTTAACTGGCTGTGTCTAAGTTTCCTGTTTCTAAACTTCCCTGGGCACATTGTCAACACTGTACTTTCCCATGCAGCAGTCTACCCTGCCCTTCACAGGCCCACCCCTTACACTGTGGCTCCAGTAATATTTCAATTAGCAACTTTCAGAGGTGCCAAAGACGCAAGCCCTCAGCTTTAGTCTGTTTACTCTTACACAAATGAATGTACATTTTTGTGCTTCAATTTAGAAACTACAAGAAGCCTGGAACTGTGCTATATTCTATGGGTGCTAAAGGGAAGGACTCTGAAATACTCTCTTGCCCTCAGAGGAAAAATACTTAGCAGTTTCTGTTTTGCCGCTTATTGAGCTTCAGTCTTACTTTCCTTGACAAATGCAAATCTCATGCTTTATCTTAAGTTTGTCATACAGTGAGAGAGAGAGAGAGAGGAGGTAAAGAGGAGGCTTTCTGGGGATGCTGGCTTCTCCTTCAACTCTGAACTGGGAACTACACACAATGAATGATGGAAGACCGAGGACAAGGACTCACACTCATCTCTGTTTATGTAGATCCCCTGAGGATTTGCCAAGAAGAAAAAGGCTCTTGGCTTCTCAAAGCTTTGACTTGGCCTCTTAGTGGGAAGACCAGTCCATAACGCCTTGCCCTTCTGGTGAATATCTGGAAAGACCTTCCTCCACTCGAATGTGCCAGGATAATTCTCCCCTAGCCCTCAAGTTAAAAGTGTCTGTTTCATACTTATTTAAAGAATGCATCTTAAATTTATGCTACTTATTAAAAGTAACATAAATTATTAAATTTTCAAAAAGAAAACAATGTTACCCATAATCTTGTCAAGATAGAATATTTCCTTTCATTCTTTCTTTTGAAGTAAATTAGAAAAAAGAAAAAGTTGAACTCTCTGTATATGACTGTCTAGCCTGCCATTTAGATCCTGGCACTTCTAGGGCTTTCAGGTTCAATGGTAACATGACCCAACTCTAACCTTACTTACTCCCCTCGCCTGTCCACTGAGCCATCTCCACTCATACATGTAGGAAGTTCCTTTCTAACCCTGTGGAAAGAGTTGCACTCTCCAAATGGTTTCAGAAAGGGAAAGCCTAAAAAATGGTGTGGAGAAGAGTAGAAAAAGTCTGGTATAGTCAAAAAGCAGTAGTCATCACAGTAGAGGGACAGCATTTATGTTCCCTGGATCTTTTATTCTCAAACAAGTTGGAAATTCAGGTGAAGGCACAAAAGATCATTTGCACTATTCATGCCAGTATGCTCAATCTGGTTTCAGAAGCCTAGCAAGAACAGATCCCAGATTATATTTCTCAATACATTTTTGTAGGCCTTGTAATAAATAAAAATTCTTTCTAGATTTTGGCAGTAGGCTGAGATTCAATCAGATCTAGTTTTTGAAGCTGAAGTAGGGGTGAAAGTGATTGGGGATAGCACATGAGATTCATAGTGATAAGGCAATACAAATTAAACAAGATTCAAAGGCCATTAATTTTATATACTTCTTTAGTAAGAATTAAGCTATTTAAGTCTAGATGATGGGATATATTGCAAGCAATTTGATTCATTTATTAGAAGTATAAGGATCTGAAAATTGTTACAGATGGTACCTAAAGCCTATTGATGACAGAAAAAAAGAGTATGTGGCCTATAGGAAGGATTCAGGCCATCCTTCAACCCTTCATTCATCACCCATTTGGCAGCATTGCTACACAGGTATTGAAAATAAAGAAACAAATTTGGATCTCTTGAGATTTGATATGTGATGTGATTTATGTATTTCAACATTTCCCCATCCATCTCACCTTGCTATTCTCTGTACAGGTAGTTAGGATGTCCTCCTTTTGCAGATGAAAATTTATTATGAAAGCACTGATGAGACTAAGTAGGTACTAATGTAATCATTTACTAGTTCATTGATTCTAGATCATTAATTTATATACTTATTCATCTGGCTTTTGGTAAACACTATTTCAGAACCTGTGCTAGGTTTTGAAGATGAATGTAAGCAGTGAAGATGAATGTAAGAATGTCAGTAAATGTTTCACAATTGTTTTTTGGGAGGTGAGGGGCGAGCCTGATTTGTAGTACTTGCCAGTTTCTGCACTATAAATTTCACTATGGTTGATTTTGAACTACTAATATGCCGTCAGTGAACTTAGAGGTGGGATAGACACATACAATTCGCCCTTGCAAGTGATATATCTTGTCCCAGTACACCACTGGACAACAAGGTTTGGAAAAGAGCTCCTGTGTTTGAGTTGCACATGGTGTTAAGCCAAGGACAGAATTGTAAATAAGTATTTACAATATCTAATTAGATAAATGCTGTAATAAATGCAGAAGAGACCACATTTATCCAGAGAGTTGTGGAAGTACAATTTTTCTATAACAGCTATCAGATAGGCTTCACAGAGTAGGTGATGTCTGAATTGAACCTTGAAGAATAAGTATTAATTCTTCTGTCAGTCAATGGGAGGCAAAGGCTTCTCAGGCTGGGGAAAGGCATGGGAAAGGACACAAATGTGTCCATAAGCATGGTATGTCAAGAGAACTGTGAGTAGTTTGTTAAGACATAAGATGAGTGTGTCCTGAAGAAGTCTCAGGAAAAGAGATGTCAGATCATAAAGAAATTTTAAATTGTGTAAAGGAGTCTAGACTTGCTTTACTATAAGGGAACATAAAAAGTTCAGTTTTTTTTTTAATCACTTTACTTGTAGTAATTACACAGTCAGAAGGATACCACAGGAACCCAACTGAGAACAAGAAAGGCTAGGAATGAGAAGGAAAGAAGCATGTGACAATCAAAGTGTAGAATCAACTGGATAGACTGATCTAATAGAGACTTTAATGTAGTCCTCTACTTTCTCTATTCCCCACTGATTTCTTATCTCCCTCACTGTACTGTATTCCACATACAGTGGCAGTTTCTGGGGTGACTCTGGCCAGCAAATCAATCCTTCCTGTCCCCAGTTTCCCCCAGGTTGTGGACTGTGGAGGCAGTCTCCCCTTTCAGCAGGCTCTATCTCTGTTACTGAGTGCTGCAAAATTGGTTTACTCCCTCCTTTGAAAGGCCTTGCAGGCCCAGGGCCACACTGCAGAAAACATGTGGTTGCTATTTCATTTATGCTTTATCATTTTTCATTCTGACATTAAAGCTCCTCTGCAGCAGGGTGAGAGCGCTGTGCATTGTAAGGCGTAATGTGAACCGAGGGCTCCTGCTTCATGCCAGAGGAAACGTGATTCAGAAACAATTTGAGGGCAACTGCAAGGTGATGTGGCCCAGAGAACCAGAAGCTATTGAAACTTTAAACATCATTTCTGGACAGTATAATATGTTCTGCAGGGCAGCTTGGAAAAACAGGAAAACCTTCCTTGGCCAATCCTTGGAGAATTAGAAATCTTTAAATATCATATGGAGCAAATATTTCTTAAAGAGCCCCTAGCCCTTATAGTCAAACACCCAAATGTTGAGCTGGAGGCATCTTTATCCCATGGATCCATGAGAAAACAGGGGCCATGGAAGGGGCCCACCTCAAGTCTTCCATACCCTCATGGCCAACATGGGTCTTCTGACTTCTCCTACCCTATAGCAGACTTTCTCTTCAATGATTAGTTTGTGCCAATCTGTCCTTCTAACCTAGAACCATTGAAAGATCCTTTGAAAACAGAAAGACAGCTGTCTTATTTATCCTTGCACAGTGAATTCATTTTGTGTTGGCATGTATCTCTCCCACTAGTGATGTATTAGTTGATGGTGCCTAAGCATAGTGACTGTAAGAGAGCTAATGCTCAATAAATATTGCTGGAAGAGTCAAAGAAAAGGGACAAGAACAGCAGAGGAGGAAGAGAGTATGAGAAAACCATGAAGGAGTGAAGATTCTCAGCTTGGGATTATTACATAAGGAAAAGAAGAGCTATTATGCATTCTGTAAACAGATGTGGTTAGAGATAAACATGACAGCAATTTGTATTTATTGAATGGTACTTTTAAAATCTCAAATTTTGTCATCGGTTTATCAGTGAAAAATTACATTTTAACTGTGCACCATTAATAATTCATAACAAATACCAAAGGTTTTGAAAATTCAGTCTTCAAATACCAATGATTGTAAACAAATGTAATTGCTACCATTTCATGGGATTCAGAACACCGCTCCCTTCTTTTCTCTGCTTTTCAATCATAATAACCAATACCTCTGACCTTGGTGAGTAGGTGGGAATACACCATGACTCATTGTGATATGTGAAGTGAATTTTTATAAGGAATGCCTCATCTCCAATTTCTTAAAAATAACAGTTTCAGATTTACATAGAATTTGTACAGGTAGCAGAGCAAGTTCCCACAGAGCCATTCCCATTTTTCCCAATTATTAATTTTACATTAGTGTGGTACATTGATTAAAATCAGTGAACAATATTGAAACATTATGATTAGCTAATGTCCATACTAAATTCAGATGTTCTTACCTTTTGCACAATGTGAAATCCCATCCAGGATGTCACATTCCATTCTGTGGTCCAGACTCCTTAGGCTCCTCTTGGCTGTGACAGTTCTCTCTCATTCCAACAGAAGTAAATAAAAAACATGTTTTCTGTGCTTAAAAGTAGTAAATAAGCTTTCCTGTCCAGCATGGACCTGTGCTTATAAACACATTTTTCACAAATATAAAGTTGTAAATGTTTACCCTGTTACAGGCAAGCATATGGTTCTTTCACTCAAAAGAGATGAATACATGCTGAACCCCAAAATGATAAACATATTTTAGAAAGTACAGAAAGTTATGAATGTGCTGCTAAGGAGTAGTAAACAATGCATGTGGGCAATGCTGTACCAGTTAATGTACCTTTGACTGTGGCAAATCAGAAGATGAGGTTCGCAACTGCCATTCAGTGGAATGTAAGGCACCCCAAGAGCTCCCATGATCCTAATTAGTATGTATGCCCAATCTCTGCCAGGCTGAAGACAGCAGTAACCCCCTGCACTGCTCTGAAGCTGCTTGTGGCTTTGCACACACTGAAGGTAATGGGAAACACGGGCGGAGCACAGAAGGAGGCCAAAGCAATGAGAGTCCAGCCAATTCCTGAGCAAATGGCATATGGCTTCCTCCCTCATCCTTTCTTGTTTGCCCACAGTTGCCGCCTAGCTTGTTGAAGGAAATACTTAAGTGAAAGCTGTTTAAGCTACCTGGAGTTTTTATGCAGTTTCTTTTAGTGTTGTCTACTCTTCAGTATCCTGTACTTAAGTTATGGTTTTACAATTAAAGGGTAGCTCCTCAGAATGAAACACTCATTCCGAGCCCATTGGAGTATTTCTTAGGGGCTTTTTCTACCAACTAACCAGAGCTAGCAAGGAAGGCCCTTGCCATGCATTGCCTTCAATCTGTGAAGATATAAGCCTAGAAACACCAGAATGGACAAAGGAGATTTGGAATAGAAGTGAATGGAGTTGACACACAGAGAGAAATAGACAAGAGAAGAGGAAATAAACAGTACTAGTATCAGCATCCAATATTTAGCTTACCTGGATCCTATCACTCCTGAGGCCAGCCCAGGCATTGCTCTTTCTGAAATTATGTCCCATTCCCCAGTGTTGTTGCTTCTTTAAAAATTTCTGTTAGATTTCTTTTACTTGACTGATATGTTCAGTAAAAATACAAAGTACTTAAGCATTTGGTTTTACATTATTCTTTCTAATAACACTCAGAGTGTTTTTTTCCTTCTAATGCTTACCACAATTTATGATGGTATATTAATTAAATAGCATTTTCCCATTAGACAGTGTGTAACATGAAAGAGGGGACCATGCCTGTATGGCTTACCACTAAATACACAACACTTGGCATGATGCTTAGAACAGAGTAGGCATTTAGTAAATGCTGAGGGATGAGTAAATGAGTGAATGCATGAACTATACTAATACCTCAGTTAGTATCAAAAGCGATAATGGACTTTCAAAAATCTCTATAAAAAACTAAATCAAAGAAGGATGTGGAAGTTGTTCTCAATACCCAAGAATTTAGGCGGCTGGTGATTATGAATAAGTAATTCAATTCCAACATTTCCACCTTATTTCATTTGGTCATTGTGTCAAATACTCTGTAGGGTTCTTAAGTTGTTGATATCTCCATTGTATTTTATGCCTTGTTTTTGAAAATCAAACCTCTTTGACTTGAATCTGGCCATTGTAGCCAATTAACATGAGGATGCCTATGTTAAATAAGCAGGAATTAAATAATTGGCCTGGGGATGTTTCCCTACTTTAATTTCTTAGGTAAGAAACTGTGACCAGCCTGGCCAACATGGTAAAACCCATCTCTACTAAAAATACAAAAATTAGTCGGGCATGGTGGTGGGCGTCTGTAATCGCAGCTACTCAAGAGGTTGAGGCAGGAGAATTGCTTAAACCCCGGAGGCAGAGGTTGCAGTGAGCAACCACTCACTGAGATTGCGCCACTGCACTCCAGCCTGGACAACAGGGTGAAACTCCATCTCAAAAATAGGAAAAAAAAAAAAAAAAAAAAAAAAGCAGGTACATGCCTGTAATCCCAGCACTTTGGGAGATTGAGGCGGGCAGATCACAAGGTCAGGATTTCGAGACCAGCCTGACCAACATGGTGAAACTCCATCTCCACTAACAATACAAAAATTAGCCGGGCGTGGTGACACGCACCTGTAATCCCAGCTACTCGGGAGGCTGAGGCAGGACGATCACTTGAACCTGGGAGACAGAGGTGGCAGTGAGCCAAGATCACACCACTGCACTCCATCCAGCCTGGGCGATAGAGTGAGACTCTGTCTCAAAAAAAAAATAAAAATAAAAATAAAAAAACCTGCAACCTTTTTATATGTAAAAAAATCAAAAGCTAACTAAGAGTTTATGTTTTGTAACAGCTAGGTCTCAGATAATCATAAGGGTGTCAGCCAATCACATGACTCCCGCTCATCAGATCATGTCCAAATGAGGCAAATGCCTAACTGTAAACAATCAAGCTTTTCTGTATTTTACTTCCGTTGTTGTGTGTAAACGTTCATTGCCCACATTGCAGAGTAGAGCTCTCTGAACATCTGGTTCTGGGTGCTACCCAATTCATGAACTGTTCTTTGCTCAAACTCTGTTCAATTTGTCTAAATTTAACACCTGCAATTTGGATATAAAGTGTGAATGGTAGGATTCTTTTTATCTCACAGGGTACTTGGGTAGCCAAATGAAAAATCAGATTGTTCCCAGAATAGTGCTTTATACAAATGCATTATAAAAGTGTGAGAGAATATGACTTTTATGTGAAAACCACCTCTACCTCTAAGAACTAAACCAGTAAAATTAAATCTGAGTGGATGGGATATTTCTGCAGGAGTCCCTTTAGGGGACTAGGAGACAGAGTATCTTCTGAACCACAGCAGGAGGTGTAGAAATCTAATTGAAGGACATAGTCGAGGGCATAGAAAGAAAAACTAGACATAAATGTTGACCAACATCATGGAAGAAAATTTGTGAATTAGTTTGCAGTAAACAAAATACTAAAAACTGCGTGGCTGAAACAACAGAAATTTATCTTTTCACAGTTCTGGTGACTAGAGGTCTAGGATCAAGGTATCAGCAGTGTTGATTCCTTCCAAGAGCTGTGAATGAGAATATGTTCCATGACTCTTTTCCTGGCTTCTGGTGATTTTCTGGCAATTTTTGACATCATTTGCTTATAGATGCATCACTTCAATCTCTGCCTTCATCTTCAAATGCCATATTAAATTAGGGTTCATCCTAATGATCACATCTTAATTTGATCATCAGCAAAAACCCTATTTCTCAGAGGGTGACTTTAGTAGGTCAGTAGGGTACTAGGTCTAGGACTTCAATACAGGGATTTGGGGGACATAATTTCACCAATAAAATAGGCACCCACAGAAGAAAGATGCTTTGCTTCCAGATTTTTAGAGGAAAAACAAAAAATTGTCATACTTGTGACTCCCTCACGGTCCAGAGGAAAGGGTGCTCAAATGGACTGGGCTTACTTAGCATTGATAGGTCTATTTCTATAGTAAAGACTCATCTCTTTCTGTGTTGAGCTCTGGCTACATGCTTTCAAAGCAAAATTCTAAGAATGATTTTAGTGTTTCCAGTCGTGGAGAGTATGTGCTCACCTGATAGTATAAGCATTCTTACACATTCAGAAATTTTAATTCTCAATGTAAATCAGTGAGTCATTGTCTAGCATATATGCTGATTTCCATGAAATTTATTTAAGGTAGATCCATCCCTCTGAGTTTAGTACCTCTAGGTACTCTTGTTGAATCCATTTTCTGCACATGTCACATGCTACATGCAACCCTGATGAAATCTTGTCTTAATTAACACTAATTATAATGTGGTGTAACTTTTTATGCTATTTAAATAATATTTACTAATGTTTGACTATTATTGTTCATATTATTCCTAGCTCTCTCTATATATATTTTTAATATATTTATATATATTTTATATATTTTGTATAGAGAGAGGCAGATATAGGCATATTTTTACATATAGGCATATTTATATATATAGGCATATTTCATATCTCTATGTGCAGAGACTATACAAATACTCAGTACATAATAGGTGCTGGGATTTTTTTTCTAATAATAATAAATGTACTATAAAACATGATTCTTTTAAGTTACTGTTAACATAACCTTTATTAAATCTGAAAAAAAAAAAAACTCTAAATGTGCTACCTTTCTTATTTCTGATGCTTTTAAGTTATCTCCAGTCATTGACTTGGCTATTAGTTTCCTTGATATAAATTCCTTCTTACATTTTCAAAATGCTCCCAAGACCTTATATAGCCTCTTATCAGTTTAGGTAGGTGCTCTGAGAAGGAGCCTAGAGGAAGTTGCCACATTTTATGTTCCCATAGCACTCTGACCTTACCCTTTACGAAGACTCATCACCCTCCTAAATTATTTTAACAGACTCATTGAGGTGTAATTGACATAAATAACCTAGACATGAATAGTATAATTTTATACATTATAACCTAGACATAAATAGTATAATCTGATACATTTTAACATGTGTATATACTTATCGCCACTATCAAGACAAGGAGAATATTCATCACAAACATTTCACTGTATTCCTTTGTAATCCTTCTCTCCTTCCCTTCCCCACTCCTGCTCATGTCCCCAGGTAAACCCCAATATGCTTTTTGATATTGTTAGCTTACATTTTTCCAGAACGTTTTATATATATGAAATAATACTCTTTTTGGCCTGGCCTATCTTTTTGCATTCCGCACAATTATTTTGAGGTTTATCCATGTTGTTGAGTGTATGTTCATT